>NW_015387845.1:475446-497946 GCF_001527695.2 Protobothrops mucrosquamatus
TCTCTATCCACACCATACTATGATCAGTCAAAGTTCTGGGAAAGATTTTGGTTTTATTACAGTCAGTAAGCAGGTCAGTCGATGTCAAAACAAAGTCAATCCTTGAGAAGGAGTCATGTCTGTGAGAAAAAAAAGTAAAGTCACGTTCATTAATATGTTGTGATCTCCAAGCGTCCACCAATTCTAAATCGTCCTTCATAGCAAAAAAGGACTTAGGTAATCTGGAAAGGGTTACATCCTTAGAAGTTGTTTTTTTATCTTTTAACATATCCAGAACTCCATTCCAGTCTCCCATAACAATCAAAGAATTATAGTCCATCGCCACAATTTTCTGATGTAGTTGTCTATAAAATTGCTTTTGAGCTGCAAGTTGATTAGGGGCATAAACCCCTATTATTAAGCATTTTCTTCCATTTAAATTTATTTCCACAAATAAGTATCTTCCTTCTTTATCAGCTTCTTTTAAAATAGGTAAAAGATGTCTTTTAATATACATTGCAACCCCAGCTCTCTTTTTTAAGGCAGATGCAACAAACAGGTCTCCAAGCTTGGAGTTCAATAATAATTTTTGATCTTTAACCACAATGTGAGTCTCTTGTAAGCATGTAATATCATTATTAAAATGTCTTAAATAATGAAAAATCTTGCGTCTTTTGTGGGGAACATTGAGTCCACCCACATTCCAAGATATGAGCTTACACATTAGGAGGTTTTAATCCACTGACAATACTAGATGCATATGATTTCACAAAGACCTTAGGTCGAGCGCCACCTACTGGCTGCAAAATAGCCAGTAATTGACAATCAGCTGCAGGGCTATCAGCTACCGGGCGGGCTGTCATCTGTCTTTCCTTTTCCTTACGTCTATGGGCTGCGCGCGTAATTCTTTGTTCCTTCCCATCAGCTTTTGGGCTTCCCTCTAAGTCCTGAACGGAAGCAGAAGGAAAATCCACAATCATCTGCTCAGCCACATCAATCCTCTGGGGTGTAGGTGGGCGTTCTGATTGTAAAACAGACGCCATAAAATCCTTAGCTTTGTTGATCGAGTTAAGTCTGTAGCGTTTGCCAGCTAATGTTACAATTATACCCACCGGTATGTCCCATCTGAAATTTATTTGTCTGTTCTTCAGCTCCTGTGCCAGAAAAGCATAATCTCTGTGCGCTCTAAGTATTTTCGCTGGAATTTCTTTTAAAAGAATAATATCTTGATTTAAAATCTTGAATCTCTGTTGGTAAAAGAGCTGCATTATTTCATTACGTCTCGACTTTCTTGTAAAGTAGATCACTATATCTCTAGGTAAATTTTTTTGTCTTGCAAACCAGGAGTTCACCCTAAAAACGCGCTCTATTTCCAGATAAATTTCCTGACCACAAGACAAGGCGTCTCCAAGTGCATCTGCAATTACTTGTCTTAAATTCTCCTTTGGATCCTCAGCCAATCCACGAATCCGAATTGCAAACTCCATATCACGAAATTGAGCAATCAGCACATCATTCTTGACATTTTCCAGACTCTCCTCTACAAGCTCAAGTCTATGGTCACTTACTTCTGCTCTTTGCTCATTCTCCTCCACCCTTTCTGCTACCGCGTCCACGTAATCAGCCAAACCTTTAAAAGCAGTTGCCACATTCGAACAAAAGTCCTCCTGTTTCTGTGCTAGGTCTTGTTGTTGTTGTGATAAATCCAATTGTTGCTGCGATAATTGATCAAATCTATTTTGCATTTTAACATCCATCTCTTGAAACATCTCAGTCATTTGTTTAATAGTTGCGGACATCAAATCCTGCAGCTCTCTACCGGAGGGCGGTGAGGACGAAGAAGATGGAGGGTGTGACGGGTGGGAAGTTTTTGAAGTTGGCTGGGGTGTCTGAGACATCGGGGATATAGTAGATTTTAAAGTTAAAGGCACAATTTTTCTCGAAGCCATATTTGCAGTAAAGTTCAGTTTGTTAAAAAGTCTTATAAGCAATTCAGCCAAAGCAGATAATACACCGGTTAAAAGTAGCAAAAGTTCCAGACCAGAAATCACTTTCACTTCTTGCTGAAAAGTATCAATCCATCGCCATTTTAAGTTCACCTTCCCTCAATCCACCTCAAGTATAGGGAAGAGCGTATTATCCAAGTTAGAGTATAGTCCAAAAATAAAAAGCAAACTTCCAGGGTCGGTTCGTCTGCTTACAAGGAAAACTCACAATTCACTTTAAGTTGCAGCGGTGGCGGCGGCTTCTAGCTTCGCTACGGCGAAGGCGTCCTGGATCGCGGAGAAGCCCGGGGCTCCGGAGGAGTTCTTCACCTACATCGTCCACAAGGGACGACTCGGGAACTCAACTCCTACCTCGGGCAGCTCACCTATCCCCTTATGCCCAGGGGAAGGGTATCAAGCCATTTGACAGCTGATGCAGGCTGTCAAAACGGCTTTTACGCTGAAACAGGCGGGAGCAGCAAACAGCTGCGTCCAGCGAAGTCACCTGCCACCGGAAGTCTCCCAGCTTGCAATAAATCTTTATACTCATTTGAACTGCCTGAATTTCCCAGCATCTGATATTTTTTTCCCCCATGACCTCTTTGTGGGTGTATTTGCATGAGTATATCTGGATTTATTATTTCATTTCAGGTACTTTTGGTTCGTAGTGCATTTTTAATATCAAAAACAATTTCATATCTGCTAAAATGTTGTTGTTTTTCAACCCATTGCAAAAAAACATTGCAAATGTGAAAGATCTTGAAGTCTAGTAACAGGTAAAGCTGTGTCTGCTGATAAAAAAGGGGACTTAAGGTAACACAATTTATTCTGAAATGAGTTTAATTTATTTGAATGAACAGAAAGCAACATATTTGTAAAATGCAGAGCAGTAGATTTATTTCTTAAAATTTGTGAGTTGTAAAATTATCAATCTCCACATTGCAGACCCCCCCCAAAAAACCCTCTCAGATTTTAACCTGTAGTAGCCCTCACTCTTAAGCCTGCACGTTCAATATTGGTGATTAACTGTAATCACAACTGTATCCTCAATTCTGAGTGATGGAGTCTTACATGCTTATTACAAAATATTAATAAAATACTGTAGTTACTGAGTCTTTTAGTCCAACACCGTTGCACACAATTAATATAATGGTTCCCTGTTGCCAGGCTGAATCACAATTTCTGACCTCTTTCTGCACAGTGGTTTAGGAAGATATGACATCACCCCTTCAAATGTAGTATCCATTTATCAACACCAATATCTGTCGTACATAGCCCTATCAAAAAGAGATCTATAATAATAATTAATCAGAATCAAGCATCTACTTTCAAACAAGAATAAGAAAAACAAACATGCCAGCCTTCTCCAATCTGAGCAATCTTCAGTTTCCTAGTGGCTCTGCTAATTGGAGTATTTTGGAGATTGAAAGTCCATATATTTAAAAAATGCCCAGGCTGGAAACCACAGATAGAAGAAAATAATATTTTTTTCATTTGTAATTGAAGAAGCATGCATCTGCTATCTATTATAAAGCATTTGTGCAAAGGAAGACCATTGAAAGCAAACACGATGTTTTAAAGAAAATGAAATAACTTTCATTTTTATTCCTGCACACTGAAACATTTTTTTTGCAATAAGATTCATAATGAATTGAGATATATACATTTTATTAAAAATAGAAAACTACTCTCCCCAAAAAACCTAAATAAATAAATAAAACCACAACTCCAAATTATCAACCATTTCTTGCTAGCAGAATTTTAAGAAAACATCTTGCCAATAGATTTGCCTGTATTGTCATTGGGAGAATCTAAAGAGTTCATTGGCACCTAGTTTGACCAAAGATACAACCTTGTTGGGATATTGGCATGTTCTAGGATTCCTTCACAACAAAAGGAAAGCAGTGCTAATGCTCGTTCTGAGTATTTTCCAGAATCCTCTGCAACATACACAGTATGTGCATCTGTTCATAACAGCTGTGCAGAAGAAATAATAAAATGGATCACTGAAACTGGAAAACTTGAAAAATGAATTAGACGAGCAGCTAATTGAACGTACCAACATTTCCTAAAATGTATCCTGTTTCATTAAAAAAAAATCCCCCAGAAACAATACCATTCAGTGATCAACAATGAGAGTTGTTACCGAATATCTTAAAAACTCAGGGAGCCTGACTTTACATGTCTCTGTTTTCCTCCTGGTCTCACACAAGAATTGTGCAGAGAAGACGGGCGAATTCCCAAGAGAACAGCAAAGCACTGGCTGTGTTTTCTGACATTAGAAAGAAGTGTTAAAAACAACAACAACACATAAATGAGGTAATAAACCAAATATGTTTTTTTTTAAACAGAGCAGAATTCAGTTTGACTCACTCTTAAGGGAAAAATAGCATTGCCTAGACATGAAGGAATAATTGTAACTTTTATGTAAGAAGTTGTTTGGGCCTGATATGTTGTGGAATTTAAGAGCATAAAATAGTGGAATTAAATTGTAAGGGATGCAGAAGTATATTAAGGAGAGGGTTATTTTGGATGTGGGCTTTACACAGACCATTTCTTTTTTTAAAAAAAACCATATAAACATTATATTGATTTATTACTGCATTTGACTCAAGAAAAAAGGCAGGATATTTCATCATTTCGTCCTTCAGCTACAAGAATTCTACGAGGTAGGGTTGGATTGAGAGAAAGTGACTAGCTCTGGTTGAGGGGAATCTTGAATCTGGGCATCTTAATTCAACTTTAACCACCACACTTCATCACTAGTAGCATTGATCACTGTTGATCATAGGTCAATGGATCATATTGCCATTGGAATGTTATTTTGTATGGCAATTTTAATGACCTGGTTTTTGCAGATGAAGAACCAGCTGAAACTGGCAACCAAAACTGAATATAGTATTCCAAGTGTGGTCTTACCAAGGCATTGTAAAGGGGTACTAACACTTCATGTGATCTTGATTCTATCCCGCAGTTAATGCAGTCTTATAATCTCATATAAATAATAGAGTGCAAGAAACAGTTCCAGCTGGTTTTTCATCTGCAGAATCTAGGTCATTAAAATTGTCATAGAAGATGACATTCCAATGGCAAGATGCTCCATTGACCTATGATCAACAGTAATCAATGCTACTAGCTCATAAAGTGTGGTGGTTAAAGTTGAATTTAGCCATTTTGTCATGAAATTTCAGTGGGAGAATCTTGAATGTTTGCAAATAAGGTTGTGGGAGACACACGTGGCCATATCCTTGTACAAAGTACACCTTGTGCTCAGTATGTCTGTCGGTATGAAGAGAGATTCAATCTGGCCTCAACGCAGTTGAATTCCAGGTATTTCTTAACTACCTCATTTCCCAATGATGGGATGGAGAATATAGGCCAAAATTTTTAGCCCTGCTCCTTTTAGTGTTGTCACAATTAGAGTACTACATTTCTTCCAAATCATTTTTAAAGCAAACCTAGCTCTATTCCCAAGTCATCCTTTAGTCTATGCTCTCTTGCACTATTCTGTTAGATCAGGAGTCTTCAAACTTGGCCTTTTTATGACTTGTGGACTTCAACTCCCAGAATTCCTCATCCAGGCACGCTGGCTGAGGAATTCTGGGAGTTGAGGTCCACAAGTCATAAAAGGGCCAAGTTTGAAGACCCCTGTCTTAGATGGAGATGGAAGTGAAGGTGGAGAAGGAAAGATTGCTATGGATATAAACAAATGGAACAACTTCCACACTTTCTCTCTAGTTAGAAATTAAGAAATTTGTACCAATATACAAATGTACAATGTACCAATGAAACCAAACTTTCATTTTAATTGTAATAGTGGATAAACTATTACTGATTTAGGGTTAGAGTTAGATTATCTGTGCTGTTGAAGTTCTGCCATACTTCTATTTTTAGAAAAGAAAATGTGTGTGTATTTTTGTGTGTAGAATTCAACTCTTTGCCTTGCCTCTATAATTACATTTTTGCTCCCTTTGAAAGCATTTCTGTGTAAATGAAACAACAATTTGCTTTTCTCTGCTGGGACTTCAGCAAGGATCAGACCCTCTTATTGTCTAGAATACAGTCCTTTCTAATGTATCTCTGGAAATGTTGGCAGAATTCCACTGACCATTAATTTTTTAAACCCTGTACTTAGAAACAAAAACATGTTTTTAATATCATACAGAATTTGCTTTGGAGCTAGTTAAACAAAAATGGAAAAATGGAATAGAAATGTAATATGGAATATAAATTCTTAGAAGTGATATAAATAAAACAGTGAAGGAGAGCCACAACCAGAAAGGTCCAGGAAAAACGAAAAAGTGGTTTCTTGAAAATACAATTTATTTATATCATATTCCTCTATTGTAGTTAGTTCTAGATCTGTTCCAGAAATTGTATAAAAGAAAAGTGATGGATCCAGATGAAGAAGGGGAGAGAATTTAACTTGATTGAATATGCATTTTACTGAACTAAAGCATATATTAGATGGTTACTACATTTCACTTCTAATAATAATTCAGCTCTCAATTTAAAACATATCTATGATTTGGAGGAAATTGCATTTCAAAAACTCTATGCATGTCTATAACACAATTTCTCAAATTGCGAATCTGGACCTAACAAAGGAGTCCCAGCATTATTCCATGGGGACCACATATAACCTCATCACTTCCTCCTAATCTTCTACTGGTTAAATGGTGAGGAAAAAAATTGAAAGCAGATGGCCTGGAAATACAAGAGGGTTAGAAAAAGATTAAAAAGTCCATAAGAATAATGAATTACTCCTCTTGTTAAAATAAATGTCCCCTTGAATAAAATCAGATCATAGTCCCCTCGGTGATAATTCTTTTCTGCTCTGGCTACAGCAGCACCTGCCACCATTTTGAAAATGGATGGCTTCCATAATTTTTAAGAATTCTAGAGCACAATAATTGGCACAAAAAATGTGCAGAATTTTTACTCCAATACACACAGAGAAAACCAGGATGGACTGAACCTCCACTTCAAAAAGTTTGGAAACGTTAGAAGACAATTGACACTGATCTAGGTAGGCTATTCTGGAATACTGGAATACTGTTACTGCTCCCTTTATCCCAACAGACAATTTGGACTCTCTCCAGATGCATGGAACAAAAAGTCCACACACAGTGTTTTTGTCCTACATGATTAATGATACAGGTAATTCTTAATTTACAATCGTAATTGAGCTTGGAATTATGATATATGTCATTGTGGTCATTAAGTTGGACCCAATTTTTTTTTTGTAACAGTAATTAAGAGAATGCTGCAGTTACTAAACAACACCTTGGTTGTTAAGAAATGCTGCTATCATTAAACAAATCCATTATATCCTATGTGTAATTTTTGCCAGAAATCAGCAAAAAAAAAGTCAAAAATTGTGGTCATGTGACTGTAGGATCCTGAAAATGGCCATAAAGGTGAGTCAGTTGCCAAGCACCCAAAATGAAATCATGGGGTTTGTGTGTGGTTGTCCTAACTTTGAAATCAAGTCATAAGTACTTGGGGGGGGGCGAATCTGTCGTAACCTTGAACCTGTTGTAAGTCAAGGACTACCTGCATACAATTGAAGAGAGAATTCAATGTGAATTCAGAATTCACACACAGAAGAGCCCAAAGGGCACACTTTGCTAGAGAGGAGTTCCCTGAGGATGGGGGCTCTGGCACAAGTCTGAAAGCGCAGAAAACTAAACCTCTGGTCCCAGTGACCAACCCAGATTGGATCCTGCAACATTATCCTGGGACACGTATATTCTTAGCCACTCGTTTGACCATAGATACAGATTTTGCATTTTGTTTTATCCAGGAAAAGGTTTGCTTACATTGTTGCAGGCATTTGACTACAGTTGTGTAAAGCTTAAAAAAAAAGTTGGACCACTGTTCCACTCTTTAGAGCTATTTGGGGTCTTGGGCTATATAAGGACACCATGCAACCACTCCATAAAGCATAGAGGAAAATGACTTTCCCCTTAAGAATAAAATGCTGATTAGGAAGAATGGCCAAATAAGTCCCTGACTGGGTAGGGTCTATAGTCAGATAACTGTTGCTGGAGGATGAATTTCTATAATGGGTGGAGTTCTTTTTCCTTTGTTTGATCTTCTATCGTGGATCTTATAAGTGAAATATGAGAGAATACTGCTAGCACAACAAGCTGGTTTTCTCAACACAATGGCTTAGAAGTGGCAAAGATCTGTGTGGCAACTGATGAAATATACAATATATGTGCTGTGATGATAATGCATGTATGAAAGGGGCAGAGATTGCATCACAACAAGGCAACCCAGCTTTTGTCACTGGTGACAAAGGCTTTGACCCTATAGACCAGGGGTGTCAAACTGCCGGCACGCAGGCCGGATGCATCATAGTGAAACCACACCCATCCCATTGCCGGCAATGGCAAAAAAGTCATGATACGTCATGACATATCACGTGACATTGCGAGTTTGACACCCCTGCTATAGACATATCCACAATGGTCTCCCATAGTCCACATTAATTTTCAGCTCTTCTAGGTTCAGTATGAATGTTTCAAGGTTGGGAGTTTTTTTACCTTAAGTAACAATTAAAACCATAGCCTATGTTTACGCATTTTGGTAGTTGATTTTCCCATTTTCTGAGTTAGCATAATTCATAGAATCATTAACTATGATTATGATGAACTACATACTTAGGTTCACACAATATGCTAGGTTATGAAAAATGAAACAAAACAAAACCAAAGTTAAAATTCAAGCTTAAGGTCTTGCTTAAATGCAGCTAATAGGTTCGTAATTAATCTTGTTAAGCGTGTAGTGTTAATGCAGTATTGTCGCTCTACTCATGAATTGAAAAATGCTAAAACTTGATGTGCATTCTTGTAATATGTAGAAAACAACAATTTCTGCAATTCAAACATTTACAATTCATCATCATTCCAAGCCTCACAATCACTTTGGGAATAGCCAGTAGTTTCAGTGTCTTTTGTGCTAAATAATCTGTCTCAAAAAGAATGCTCAATATGTTAGAAATCCAGAATAAACGATTTATTATCCTTCTCCTTGGGATATGTTAACTTCTGCTAGGTAAAGATGATGATATTTCGGTCCAAGATGTTTCAAGGGTTAGGGTTTCAAAGGCTGAGAATGGCTATAGTGGTTTTCCAGTCTTTATCCAGCTCCTCCAGTTCAGAAATTAATACATTTACCTGCTCTTAAACTTGTTGTCAAATTCTGGTAATTCAGATCCAGATCCAGTAGTGCTCTCACTTCTGTTGGCTATATATAAATAATATACTAGTT
This sequence comes from Protobothrops mucrosquamatus, assembly GCF_001527695.2. Classification (NCBI taxonomy): domain Eukaryota; kingdom Metazoa; phylum Chordata; class Lepidosauria; order Squamata; family Viperidae; genus Protobothrops; species Protobothrops mucrosquamatus. Next base: position 484,689 of record NW_015387845.1, read on the forward strand.
TAGCAAGATAAGCAATAATGGGTCTATTTGTTTGGGTGTAGCATGTTAAGTGATAACAGCAACTGTGTTTAGTCAGCCTGGGTTTAGACTACTCTTTGAGTGTAACTAATGGACCTTTCAGAGTGGCAGATCCTATCTAAGATAGGCTGACAACAAAATCTTAAGCAAGTTAATTATCAGCCCACAAGATCAACATCTTGCTGGAATTCTCAGTGAATTGATTGGCAGTCATCTAGTTTGCTAACAAATCCAGGCATTGTTCAATATGTTAATGGGTATTTTCCTAACTCAAAAGATGAAGAGGTATAGAATCTTTATCTATCTATCTATCTATCTATCTATCTATCTATCTATCTATCTATCTATCTATCTATCTATCTATCTATCTATCTATCTATCTATCTATCTATCTATCTACCTATCTACCTATCTATCTATCTATCTATCTATCTATCTATCTATCTATCTATCTATTACCTATCCATCTATCCATCCTTTAAAAATGGGGTATTAAGATTGTTATCTCTATCTCTTTTAAAGACTATTTATTTCCATTTTAAATCATTCAAAGACAAATGTGCACATCAGAAACATTTTAAAGCTGAACAAAAACTCTCTAGGGAAGCTGGCTTGGCTAATACAGGTTTATGGTTGTTCATGCCAAACCACAGACTACAGGCAAGTTAGTATGCTTTTCTGTTAGAATAAACATGTTTTGGGACAAACTTGCTGAACCAACAGTTACTCTTATGTAAATGTGTAAGTCTAAAAGGATGTCCTTCTATTCTCCTGGGTTGTTGTTATTGTTTTTGATATTAAGTATCTTCAAGTCATTCTGGATTCCTGGCAACTGTATGCCCAAGCCCCTGCAGTTTTCTTGGCAAGAAGGCATTTGCTATTGCCTGTTTCTTAAGGTAGACAGAAATTAACTGCACCAAGGTCATAAAAGCTGACTTTGTGCCTTAGCCAAGACTACAACTCATAGTCTCCCATTTCTTAGCTTGGGGACTTTAATTACTATATCTATCTTGTACAACTTAATATATTAGATAATAGATCTCAATTAAGAGCCACTTTGGTAAAATGGTTAAATACAGCAGACTAGAAACTGGGAGACTATGAGTTCTAGTCCTGACTTGGGCACAAAGCCAACTGGATGACCTGGTGTTATTGAGTCTCTCTCATCTCTAGGAAGCAGGCAACAGCAATTTTTTCCTGAAAATCTTGCCAAGAAAACTGCAAGAACTAGTCCAGGCAGTCACCAAAAATCAAATGACTGGAAGTCAGAAATAAATAATAAAATAAAGTAAAATTAAATAAAGTAAAGTATTTCTAATATGCTAGTTTAGTGTTCGTCAAAATTTGGGGCACAATTGGAATTTTGAGAGCATGTTATACGTGCTCTCACAAATTGAGCCAAGATGGCACAGTGGTTAGAATGCAGTATTGCAGGCTGACTCTGCTCACTGCCAGGAGTTCAATCCTGACCGGCTCAAGGTTGACTCAGCCTTCCAGCCCTCCGAGTTCGGTAAAATGAGGACCCAGATTATTGGAGGCAATATGCTGACAACTAGTGAGGATACTCGTTATTCTATCTAACCTCTATCCCACTTCCTTCCCACCCCCTCTTTTTTCTTGTTTCTTCTTTTCTCTTGTTTCTAAGCAGGCTGCAACCTTTAACATTCTTACTTTATAAAACTGCTTCTTCAGATATGCTAAACAGAGAAGCATACTTGGAATCTATTTTTGAAGGGGACACTTTGCTTTCCAGTAGTCTGCTTTCCTTTTCTTCAAATCTATATAAATAAAAATGTAAATGTTCGTTTGTTCAAAATCTTAAATCTCCAAAAGATATTCACTGATTGCTTTGAAATTTTGACACAACATTGCATTCGAATATGCATGTGTTTTTATATACCTACTATTATATAGATGTCACACCTGTGACAGGTAAAAACACGCTACAATTTTACAATTCCATTTCAATGTTTCCGATTCAGTCTAACATTCAAAGCAAGGCAGTCACATACATTCCTCATTCCTCGCATTCCTATGATTCCAATGGATATGCCATTTCAATTTAAGAGATTGCAATTCCCAATTTGATTGGCGTTTGCAATCACCATCAACAAAGCTCAGGGCCAATCTTTACAATTGTGCGGTTTAGATCTAGACACAGATTGCTTCTCACATGGACAATTATATGTTGCGTGTTCTAGAGTTGGCAAACCAGAAAATCTCTATATCTGCACAGACAATGGAACAACAAAAAATATTGTATACCCACAGGCATTGTGAAATTAAACATATTACAAACGTGCGCTTTCTCTTTTCTTTCTTTTCCATTTAACCAGACTGAGCCACAGCAACGCGTGGCCAGGTACAGCTAGTTTAAAATAAACTTAAAACAAATAAATTGGGACAAGGAGCCTAGCAGGCATCAAGGGAAGGATTGGTGAAGATATTGTGAATCCTGGTGATGGATGATCTAGTGTTAGGTGCCGGCACCAGAGTCTTCTTTAACTTTCCCCTTACATATATAGAAAATGTGCAGTGAAAAAACAATGCAGTGATAATCAGACAAGTAAATGTATGCTGGAGGTGACAGTCATAAAACTGATCTATCAGTATAGAATGTATTGAATTTCATGAAGAAAACAAAACCCTGGAAATCAATGAAGTATAAATATTAAATTAAAAACAAATCCAAAGGAAAGCAATAATGCCAGTCCTGAGATAAGGAGTGAGAAATCAGAGCATACAATCAGAAAAGAAACATCTCTGAGGTTTCCATTGTAGATAGATGGCAGTAGAGTAGAATAGTTCCTCCTCATTAAATGCAGAAAGAGAGATGCTTATGAAAAATTCTAAGGCTTTTGAAGTCTCATGAACTATATTACAGACAAAAGCACATGGCTTAAAATTGAATCCAAATGGTACATTTTTTGTGATTATCCATCTCATTACCAACTGTGTCATACTTTACCAAAACAAACAAAAAACCCCAACCCAACCCTTACAATCTCTCACACTACAGCCCATATTTTTCCATCTTGTTCTTTAGCATATACCAAACATTCTTCTAAAATCACCATCCTGACTTGTTTAAAATGTAGGCTTCAGTGCAAATTAAATTATGTTGTAAGGAATTTTTGCCTGTTGGGTAGTATGGGACTTCAGGGTTTAGTGACCTTGATATGGAAAACAGATTAACCACAGTTGTCAGCAAAACATATTAAGAAATCAGCTCTATTGATGGTGGTCACTAAACCTAGAAGCCTAACACTCCCAAAGAGATTCTGTCCATACTGTTTTTATTTCTCTTATCTATCCTTTTCTTTGCTTGTTTTCTTTGTTTGGCATTAATCTCTGCTAAATTTTTATCTTCTCTTGAATGTATGTATGTATGTATGTAGGTAGGTAGGTAGGTATATAAAAATCTGTAAGGCAGATTTTGACTCAGGATTAAAGTTCTTTTGATGTAATTTTATACACACTCATCCCTCACAATTCTGGGAGTCTTACTCCCGACACGTAGAGAGGATACCTTACAGAGAAAAGCTCATATGGTATGTGTTGTAACAGGATCATGATGATGTATCAGTACTGAACTCAGGCCAAGGACTCTTTTGTATCAGCAGTTACTTATAGCCACATTATTCACGATTCTGTAATTGTAATAGGGAAGTGCTTCACAGGGAGATAATTCCATGGTACTGTGAGCTTATGTGAATGGATATATACCAGGCAGAAAAATAAAGGGGTTTAAAATGTTGATTGAATTTTAAAAATATACAATTATTGGAAAAGTAGAATATTAGAACCAGAAGGGCAAGCTAGGTCTATTTTGATATATTTAATTCCTTGTTCATCCCTTCTGGCTGCAGTGAAACAGCAAGAGTGTCAAAGCAAGAACATCTTTCAGAACCATGACAAAGAGTAATGGAAAAATGGGGTGGGGGTAGCAAGCTGCTTCTGCTAATTATTCAATGACATGTCACTCAATGTTTGTACTGGGTCAGTAGGGAAAAAATATGAGGTAAAATGCAAGGACATAAATAGTCTAGCTCTGATTTTGAATTGCGAAGGTTTATTCATCCTGAATCCAGAGCAGTGTGGTGGCTTAGTGGTGGAAGCTCTCATCTCACAATCAGAAGGCTGTGAGTTTGATTCTAGGTAGCAGCAGATACTTCTCTCTCTGGGCACAGTGAATAATTCTCTGCTGTGAACTCTCCTGAGGTGTCAGGAAGGGCATCCGGCCAGCAAATGTTCAAGCTCCATTCAGTCGCCCCAACTCCAGCCTGATGCAAGGGATTACAGGGTCATTAAAAGAAAAAAATCATTCTGAATCCAAATCCTCGCTACACAAGAGAGGAAAATGACTGTCTAAGAGAAGCCAATGTTTTGAAGCCTGAAACTGATATTATGACAAATGGAAGCTTCTTTAGGTCCTAGCATTAGCGTTGTCTTTTAAATGGACAGTTGATTGTCATTTGTTAGGTGCGGCTGCATTGATTCTGCCAAGATTCAGGCAGCTGGCACAGGTATCCTCATGAGAGCCATTTCAATCCAGATGATCAGATGTTGTTTATATTTACAGAAGAGCTTTGATAAAAATAAAACTGCTCACTCTATCCATTATCCAGATGTTCCAATACAGGTGGGGACTAAAAAGAGATCTGTTAAAAGAGACAAGGAACTGTATTACAACAACTTCTCTAAAGACTTTGAAGATGGAATCAAATACAAAAAAAGGAAAGTTTTCCAAAAAGGATGTTATTCTACAAAAAAAAAATACCACTGCCTCCTCACATTACTCAGAACAATAGAATCACTACTTTTGTATTTATGTTCCAATCCATTGCCTGGAGATCAAGGTATCCTCCATAATATTTCCTTATTATTATTATTTGAGAATAAGAGACTGGTAGGGCTAAAGAGACTGGTGCAAAATCACTTAGAAAGATTGTATGGTTAAGGCTGTATGATTTAATCTACATCTCTTTGTTCCTACTAAGCTGTACTGGTTTCCTTGAATATTGCCTCTAAGTTATTATAGAATCTGCAAAGTAGTGTCTAGCACAGGGGTCTTCAAACTTGGCCCTTTTATGACTTGTGGACTTCAACTCCCAGAATTCTTCAGCCAGCGTGCCTGACCAAGTTTGAAGACCCCTGGTCTAGCACAACAATTGATTTTTTTCCACCACCCAGAAAAGCGCAGATAATAATAATAATAATAATAATAATAATAATAATAATAATAATAATAACAACAACAACAACAACAACAACAACAACAATAGTAGTAGTAGTAGTAGTAGTAGTAAAGTTGGAAGGGACCTTGAAGGTCATCTAGTCCAACCCCCTGCTCAGGCAGGAAACCCTATACCATTTCAGACAATTGGCTGTCCAGTCTCTTCTTAAAAACTTCCAGTATTGGAGCATTCACCGCTTCTGGAGGCAGGTTGTTCCACTGGTTAATTGTTTTCACTGTCAGGAAGTTTCTCCTTAGTTCTAGATTGCTTCTCTCCTTGATTAGTTTCCACCTGTTGCTTCTTGTCCTGCCTTCAGGCGCTTTGGAAAATAGCTTGACTCCCTCTTCTTTATGGCAACCCCTGAGATATTGGAACACTGCTATCATGTCCCCCCTCGTCCTTCTCTTCATTACACTAGACATACCCAATTCCAGCAGCCGTTCCTTATATGCTTTAGCCTCTAGTCCCCTAATCATCTTTGTTGCTCTTCTCTGTACTCTTTCTAAAGTCTCAACATCTTTTTTACATTGCGGTGACCAAAACTGGATGCAGTATTCCAAGTGTGGCCTTACCAAGGCATTGTAAAGTGGTATTAACACTTCATGTGATCTTGATTCTATAAGATAAGAATAAATTTCTATTCTTGACATACCTAACAATATCATTACAGTTCCATGGCAACTGAAAGGCTCTAGAGATTGAAATAATACATAAAAATAAAATCAGGACTCGACGGGTGGACAAAAATGCCAAATCCAGTCTAAACATCTGACTGACTGTGCAACAAACCATAATAATAAATCAATAAACTGCTGAAAAAAGAAATTTTGCTCTGAAAAAAAATATGTTGTAATTATATCATCACTGTATTGTCTACAGATAAGGTGGGGAACTTTGAAGATAAGATGGCATATTATGCCCACTACCCATGTAAAAGCGGCAGCTTTCTAGCATCAGCCGTGTGCTATCTAAACAGCTCCTTGTTGATGAATTGTAAAAATTGTCATTTTTCAAGTTATTGAAAGTTATTCTTCTTAGCATTTGCCCTGCATATTTGCAGAGTCTGCTTTTTTTAACTGTATCCATCTATTCTTATTCAGAGCTATCAACACATGATGTGACAAGAGGATTTTTTATCAGCAGGGTTTTTCCATTTTTTTCATAATTTTCAGTGTTTTGATTGATTGATTATGTGCCATCAAGTTTACTGCTCACTGTGAAGATCTTAGTGCTTTCTGACTTTGGTTGGTTGCTTGCTTGCTTGCAGCTGTTTTATTACCCAACTAGTAACATCATCAGTATGAGTCATTGTTGACTCTTGGCGACCATATAAATAGATTTTCTCTGTGACAATCTACACCTAACCTGATATTTCAGGCCTTCCAACAGTGCATTTGTCACCACTGTAACTGAATCCATCCACCTTTCTCCTCTTTGATCTCTTCTTCTCTTTCCTTCTACCTTTCCCAGCACTAAAGCTTTTTCCAGAGTGCATAGTCTTTGCATAATAATTTTGCAATCTGCACAGAGAAGTTCAGTTTTAGGGCAGAATAGAAGTAATAATAATAAGCCCAGTTAGAATATTTAAGAACCAAAAGAAAATGAAACATTTAGACATCAGTAATAAGTCTTTTTTTTTCTTCCTATGTGTCTCCTACTTAGTTGTAGGATCCACTTTGCTTCCATTGGGTTCAACTAGTTGATCTGGTAAAGGTACAGTATCAACGTAGGATGAAATGAGGGAGCTGTTTTTTCAGCCAGATTGTCATAAAGCATGATATTGATTAAGAACAGAGGGAGTGATTGTTCCAAAGTCACCCAGCTGGCTTCTATACTTAAAGAAGGATTAAAACCCAATTTACATGCTTTCTAATCCAACCTGTTCACCACTACACCAGGCTATTTCTCTTGAAAGTAATGCAAGTCATTTCATAAGATTCTTTAGCTATGACATCATTGTCAGTAATTCCGTGGTATGTTACCTCTCACTTGAACCACAATCACAAAAAAGCCATTACATTTTTCCAAAATACTTTCATCAGTGGTGGGATTCAAATACTTGAACAACCGGTTCTCTTATTGGATGCAGGCCTGGGCCTCCGAGGCCTAGAATGGACTTCCGGAAGTGGCATCCATGCACTTCCAGTGGGCCATTCTAGGCCTGGGAGGCCTCCTTCAGGCCTCCCAGGCCTAGACTGGACTTCCGGAAGCAGTGTACATTCAGCTGGTTGTCTGAACTCAGCAAAATTTAGCTACTGGTTCTGCCGAACCGGTGCAAACCCACCACTGACTTTCTTGGTTGAGAAGCAAAACATCTTCAAACAACTTCTTGGATGAGAAGCGAAACAAAGAAAGTTCAGTTGCCTTTGTGACAAATGTGACCTTGATGACTGAGAATCTTCATAGACTCTCATGTATAATTTTATTTATTCATAAACATATACAATATACCACCGATTTTGATGACTCTTGCTGGGTTGTATAAAAACTTATTATAACATTAGTTGCACTTGTGTCTGGAAAAAGGTATCTTCAAAGTGACAAAGAAATTCACACCATTCGTTGATACTAATTGTGTTTAGCACACATTTCTAATTCCATTACAGATGTTTTACTGACAGAGAAAAATGAAGCATTGCCTCTGGGGAAGAGGAGAGAGGAAAAGAGATGTGCCAGCTTATCAAAGGTGATAATCAATTCCTTACCAAATTGGTGCTTTATTGAATGATGCCATGATAAATTAATCAGACACCAACCAGGCTGATGACAGGTTTGACGAATAAAAGTTGTCACACAGACAGGAAAAGCTTATAAATCAATTCTGTTGTGGCACAAAGGTCAGGCAATAAGGTGTTAATCTATCCAACCTAATGACTAGCAGAGAAATGATTTTTTTTACCTTTTTCTTTTACTATAGCTTTTCTACTGCATTCAGTCAGACCCATCACAATGTTCGTGTGTCATTCTGCTTTCTGCTCAGCAAGGATTATTTGGCTGTGACAGTCACATCTTAGTGACATCCAGAATAGACTATTGAAATGCATTATACAGCTTGCCTTTGAACACAAGTCTACAACTTGGACACATAAACTGAAGCAGACATTATGGATGCTTACTGAATGTTGCCAGTACCATGTTAGATATTTGAGTTTCTTAAGCAAAAGATAAGGCTGTAAAAATAAGGTACAATTTTTATAGAGCCTGTTTTACAAAACATCTCACTATTTTGCTTCTTACTTATATATTTAGTTTACAACTACCTTATTAATATCTGGTTGTTTTGGATTGAAGTTTTTGAATTGTGGTGCTGGAGAAGACTCTTGAGAGGCTCTTGGATTGCAAGGAGATCAAATCAGTCAAACCTAAAGGAAATCAACCCTGACTGTTCATTGGAAAGCCTGCTACTGAAGCTAAAGCTCAAATACTTTGGCCACCAAATGAGAAGAGAGGACTAACTGGAAAAGATCCTGATGTTGGGAAAGATAAAAGGCAAAAGGAGAAGGAGACGGCAGAGGATGAGGTGGTTAGATAGTGTCATCAATGCAATGAACATGATTTTGGGCAAACTCAGGAGGACAGTGGAAGATAGGGATGTGTGTGCCGTGCTATGGTCCATTGGGGTTGTGAAGAATCAGACACGACTTAGCAAGTGAACCACAACAAGGGAATGTCATCTTTTAGCGCTCTTAAATTCCAAATATGCCCATTACCCCAACAGTTACTTACCATTCCTTAGAATGTATCCTGACTAAGATAATCCAAGGCCTGAATAAATGCCAGGGCTCAAAGGTATTTAGCTGCAAAGCCCACACTTGAAATTCAACAATTCAACATCCTACAGCTCCTGACAGTGTCTTATCATATCACATAGGGCAGGTAGTGGGGGTCAAAAAATATCAATGTGCCTCAGGCTTTGTCCCACTGAGCTTGTCACAAGCAAAGGTGAGATGTTTATGGGGAACATTTTCATTCGTAGGTCATTCTCTTAGTCATTGTACCATACAAGCTAGAAAATATGTTCCTTTATAATGGAATGGTTTTTCAGTGCCCTTAATTTAAGAGAACAAAGAGGCTGAGGCTGTAATGCTTCAGGCTTGATTCAAATTGACAGAGATATTTCAAAGGCAAAGAATGATTCAGATAAAATTGTTACATTGGTGAATCATAAGTTCACACTATGTAGCTGAAAGAGTTCAATAATGTTCACAATGTGATCATTTATTAAAAAGAGAGATAGAGGAATATTCAAAATGTATTAGAGCGGAATCGTTAAAATTATCCAGTTGAAACTTTGCAGCATTACTATCATTTAAAGAATTTACCAACCCCTAATGCTTTCTCATTATAGTTCATGGTTGAAGCTTTTACTGAATCAAGTTTAATTTCCATTGAGGAGCACATGTATATTGAGTCTTGCCTGATTATAGGGGTATCCGTAGGGTGGATCAGGATCAAAGTCAAGATGGCAGCCTTAATTCAACTCAGGAGCTGGGGAATTATAAGGTAGTGTCTATTTATGCATGAGTTATTCAGAAGTTCTGGTTTTCTGTCTTGTCATAAGTTGTTCCAAATTTAGATCATCCAAATTCTAAGTCCTTGTGTATTTCATCTAATTTCCCATTCTAGTCATTATGATTTTGAGTTCTTTTTCCAAATTTTTGCAATAAATCCTGGTATGTTGTAATTTTTTTGAATTCCAGTTCTTCAACATTCCTATGTTTTCAACCATCATATTAATAAACCAAATATGGTCCTTTTCATGAACATTATTCATACTATGATAGCATAGTATCTCCCCAAATCAATTGTGCTTTTTTTGTAATTGATCTATGCAATTTTGCTGCATTCAGTTATTATGTGTTCAATTATTTCATTCTTACCTCAGCATAATTGGCATTTACTATTAAACTATTTTTGTCTTGATGATAGTAGTATGTAGTGCTTGTTCTTGAGCAGCAAAAGCATTTCTTCTTTTTTTCTTTTTTAATGTACTATCCTTTAGCCACTGCTATGTTTTACTGTCATGCAATTTTCCTTCAGAATCTTAAATGACCATGGAGTGCTGTGATTTTCCAATTTTCTAATCTCATTTCAAGTTGTTTTATATAGTCATGTTTAGATTCCATTTCTGCAAATAACCTTCTTGCTGAGATTTTTTTCAATAAAGTTTCTTTTCTTGTATTGATATATTTTTCCTCCTACATAATTTGTTTTACTTGTAAAAGCCTTCACCCTATATTCTACTGTAAAATATAAATCTGCTGGTTAAGGTTATAAGGTCTGAGTCCAGATGACTATTCTGCAGTATATTGAATTACTAATATTGCATGTAAGTTCATAGCCCTGAATGTATTTTCATCAATTAGGATAGACTAGGATTTTCCTTAATTGCTAGCAGCATTTTGAGCTTGTTTTTCTCTTTATTTGAGAAAAACAAGCTCAAAATCTGACTTTTCAGATTTCCCAAATGTTTATAAACTTGCTTATTCATTTATGAGCTGAATACTTTGGAATATTGTATCCAGTTTTGGTCGCCATGATATAAAAAAGAGTGCAGAGAAGAGCAACAAAGATGATTAGGGGATTGGAGGCTAAAACATATGAAGAATGGTTACAGGAATTGGGTATGTCTAGTTTAATGAAAGAAGGACTAAGGGCTTCCCTAGCATTGGACATTAGCAATGTTCCAACTAAGGGGCTGCCATAAAGAAAAGGAGGTCAACCTATTTTCTAAAGCACCTGAAGGCAGGACAAGAAGCAATGGATGGAAACTAATCAAGGAGAAAACCAACCTAGAACTAAGGAGAAATTTCCTGACAGTTAGAAGAATTCATCAGTGAAATGACTTGCCTCCAGAAGAGATTGGAAACCATTTCTGTAAATGGTATAGTGTTTCCTGCTTCAGCAAGTTGGATCAGAAGACCTCCAATAACTCTGTTATTCAGTTATTCTGTTACTAGTTTAGGAGTGAGATGTCTTATAGTCAAATATGTCTCATATATAATGCCAACTAGCAAAACAGCTGAACAAGGGTATCTTTTGGCCCCATTACTTTTTAATAACTGGATCAATGTTATTATGTAATGTCTAAACCAAGGGGTTGGATTAGAAGATTTCCAAGATCCCTCCTGTTATTATGATTAGTGATTTTTCCCTTTATTTCAATTATATCACATTTATCAAATCCAAATGACATTGCAATATCATTATTAAGTATCTAAGGAGTATTTTATAATAATTCCAGTGCTGCTGCTGCAGCTTCTTCTTCTTCTTCTTCTTCTTCTTCTTCTTCTTCTTCTTCTTCTTCTTCTTCTTCTTCTTCTTCTTCTTCTTCTTCTTCTTCTTCTTCTTCTTCTTCTTCTTCTTCTTCTTCTTCTTCTTCTTCTTCTTCTTCTTCTTCTCCTTCTTCTCCTTCTCCTCCTCCTCCTCCTCCTCCTCCTCCTCCTCCTTCTCCTTCTCCTCCTCCTGTCACCATTATTTCTTATCTTAATATAAGCAAACAATAATTATATCTTTAGGCAAGTTCAATTGATTTCCGTAACCTTCTTAATTCATATACTATTGTAATGGAGAGAAACAAAAGATAGAGCGTGATTAAACAGAAACATTAGTTAGATTTCACCAGAGGAAAGATGAGTGAAAACTCCCTCAGCAATGCCAGCTGGAAAAAGTGGTTTGCTAAAGATTGCTATCCTAATAGCTACATTCATTAGCTATCTCAGTATATCCCAGATCAGGGTATTAACTATTCCAGCTCTGACACTTTTATGTTCAGGTCCTGAGTTTTTGTATCAAATGTCTTTATTAAATCAGATGAATCTGCCAATGGGATTATTGGAAAAGGAGAGGGGGGGAGAGAGGGAGGGAGGGAGGGAGGAAGAGAGAAACAGAGAACATAAAGACACAAACAGTTGTTGATAATACCTTTTATCTGTAATCCATTGGTTGGGCAGTTTTGATTTCCCTTATCAATTTAAAAACAAATTCACTACAGCTTGGTTCAAACATGTCCTTTGATGCAACTGATACTCCATTTAAACAATGGCAGATGGATATTTCTAAATTTATATGGCAAGGGGGAAAAACCAAGAATTAGATATAAACGACTACAAGATATTAAGGAAAGAGGGAATTTGGGTTTACTAGATTTGAAATTATTACGTACCGCCAGCGGGGCATTTTCAAAAACAAACGAGGATAGGAAGGGAAACAATAGGAAAAGAATGCAACTCTGTAAAATCCATTGAAAAAAGGTGCCGGAATACCATTCTGGTCTGTTCTATGACAAAAAAAAAGCCCTGGAGTTAGCCGAGATGGGTAAATTGACTGCTTTGATAAAAAAAAAAAAAGACATAATTATTTTTGTTTCTTCTTGGAAACAGCTTCTGGACTTTGTGCTTGAGGCGGAAAAAAATGAAACTTTGATTTTGGATTTTATCGATTAGCTAAATTTGTTGATATAGAAATGGCTAGTTTATACTATTAATGTAAAATAAAAAAGTCAAAGTTTGATATCTCTATCTTATTCTACTGCACCAAAGGGAGTTGGAAGTCAACACCTTTTCTTTCTTTTTCCCTTCTTTTCTACACTCTTCCGATCCCTTTTCCCTCTCCTATTTTTCCTATTTGTTTTTGTATTTTTGTTTTTTATATTGCAAAATAATAAGGACAATTTTTAAAAAAGTATAGGAAAAAAATATCCTTTTATGAGTTTATAGCCTCTTCACCCATTTTCCTGGTATAAAGGTCATGCAAAGCAGGGAAGTGGGAATAAATATATTGGCATTATTATCAGCAATGTGTCATTGAATTCATTGGTGGCCTGTTTTGGATGATCTGTAAGTTCTCCATCTGTTCTGCTGTCACTCATTAGAGTGAGTCTGGTGTCAGGCAGTGCCCAAATCAATCCAGCAAGCAATAAAATAAATAAATGTTGCCAATCTCCCAATAAACATCCTATTTTGACTGAAATCTCAGAGGGATATCTTTATTCAGATCTCAAC
>NW_015387845.1:500248-554714 GCF_001527695.2 Protobothrops mucrosquamatus
ACTACTACTACTACTACTCTACTTGGTTGCCTCACTTGCTGAATTTCTACCTGGTTTATTTCAAAAGCCAGCTGTTATTTGATGCTATTTGCTGTTCTCTATTTGTATGGTCTGACAGTAAGAGAAATGGCTTAGCATATTACATTGTAGAAACTGCAAAAACAAATGGCTGAAATTCATAATTAATTCAGATACTTGCAAAATCTGTCTTCATATGTCTCTGCTTGAATGTCTTTGTCCAGCCTTGTAGTGAAACCAATCGCTTTTTGATTTTGATTTTTCAATGTGAACATAAATGCTCAGTTTTGCTAGTCCCATCAGTTTTAATAGGCAATATATTGCCGTGAACAAGAGAAACTTGATAAAGTATTTGCCCTGTTATTTACAAACTCTATCATTCAACAGGAAATATCAATTATAACAGGTGAGTACAGGTAGTCCTCCACTTTCAACCACAATTGAACCAAAATTGTTGTTGCTAAGTAAGACGGTTAAGTGAATTTTGCCCCATTTTATGACCTTTCTTGCCAAGTTGTTAAGTCAATCACTGCAATTGTTAAGTTAGTAACACGGTTAAATGAATCTAGCTTCCACATTGATTTTGCTTGTCAGTTCACAAACATGATAACATGACCCATCATAAATAGGAGTCAGTTGCCAAGGGTCTGAATTTTGATCACCTGACCATGGAAATGCTACAATGGTCATAAGTGTGAAAAATGGTCATATAAGTCATTTTTTCAGTGCTTGTAACTTCAAATGGTCACTAAATGAACTGTTGTAAGACAAGGATTACCTGTATGGCTTAATCAGAGATTTGAATACATGGAAAATCTCTTAGAGAAAGATCAAGGAACTTTCTACTGGAAGCATAATGGTTCAAGCAATGCAGAGAAGGAGAAATCCCATAGGAAGTAAGTGTTGTGAAGTCAACTTTCCTATAGAGCTAAAGCAGAGTAAAATGAAGCAGGTACTATATATCTTCAGTATAGCTATCACCTAACAAATAATAGAAAACACCTGTACAAATCTGCAAAGATTGCCCCTGCCCTAAGTAGGGCAGATCCACACCATTTCCTTTTGTGAGCTGTTCTGACTTGAGAGATCCACTCACTCTATCTAGTTGCACACTTGAAGCTAAGGCATAGAGATTTATTCCTCTCTCCATAAATATGAAATTACATTTCTCCTAGCATGTTTCTTCCAAGTATACTTTCATCTTTGTGTGTTTGGACATCCTTGTGAGTATAGGTGATGCACTCTGTACAAATACTGTTTGATCTTTGTAAAGGCACTGCCACAAGGCAGAAAGGGCCAGGTTATTCACCAAAGCACCAGAGGGAAGGACAAGAAACAATGGTTGGAAACTGATCAAAGAGAGAAGCATCCTGGAATTAAGGAGAAATTTCCTGACAGTGAGGACAATCAATCAATGGAACAGCTTACCCCCAGAAATCGTGGGCGCTCCATCACTGGAGATTTTTAAGAAGAGACTAGACATTCACCTGTCTGAGACGGTATATGTTCTCCTGCTTGAGCAGCCGACTGGACTAGAAGACCTCCAAGGTCCGTTCCAGCTCTATTCTATTCTATTCTATTCTATTCTATTCTATTCTATTCTATTCTATTCTATTCTATTCTATTCTAAAATGTGCCAACTGCAATTTGTAAATCTTTCTGAAAACAAGCATTCTATTTCTGTCAAATAGTCATATTTCCAGTTGACTGTCTCATATTGATTTTAATTAGTAGTGTAACATGTCTAGGGAGAAACTACACTTCTTAGAATAATACCTAATGATTTAGGGCAGAAATACAATTAGCAGCAAATGGGTTGGACAAATAAATTGCCAAAATACAGGCCAGACCATGGGGTCATCATTCCTTTTTATAGGAACAGAATTGAATTGAAATCAAAGTTGAGAATAGTTTGGTAATCTAGGAGGTTGGCAGTAGTGACCCACATTCAAGTGCTTAAATCTTCTTGATCACGATCCCTGCCATAAGGTAAGGTAAGGTAAGGTAAGGTAAGGTAAGGTAAGGTAAGGTAAGGTAAGGTAAGGTAAGGTAAGATAAGATAAGATTTATTGTCATTTTTTACTGTGGGCGCTACGGCACACGTCAAAAATGAAATTTAGTTAACTGCTCTCAAAGTGAAACACATACATGACACACACCTAAACATACTATATACAACATATGTATAGACCCACACCCATACATATACATAACAAATAAATATTAAATACTGTCCATCTTGAATATATAACGGAAGTAGGAAGCTTGAGAGTTCACAAGGTTAATGCTGTATGGAATGAAACTGTAGACACTGTAAGCTGCAAGATAGCCTATTACGCACTCAGGTATGCAATTTCCTTTAAGGTGGCTTGTCTTAAGGAACAGTTGCTCCGAACTAGAGGCTATTTAATTTTGCACTTCTATTTCTTATCCCTTTCTCCATCTCTCTTTTCTATCTATTCCTCTCTTTGACCATTTGCTTTTGTTGGTTTTTTCCCTTACGTTTTATTTAAAAAATAATAATGTTATGGTGGTGGTGTTTTTTTTAAAAAAAAAATGCAATCTCTGCTTTGGTGTCCTTGACTAGAAAAAGGCTACTGCTAAAAAATAGTTCCATGACACCCACCTTCTGCTATCAAACATTAGACATAATTTGGGATGACTTGGCAGGATTTATAGTTTTGAAATAAATTCATTGTGCAGATAAACATGGGAACAAGGACTTAATCAGTCTTCCATTACTGAGTGTGATTGCACTAACTTTTTTAATGCTAAAATTGGCAAGCCACCAGCTAAGCTGTCCTGGTATGATTAGAAATATTAGAAATAAAATAGTTTTATTGTAGCCTCTTTGCCTCAGTTTCTATATTGTTAATTAAAAGAAGAAGCTTGAATGATCAGGTTTAACAGTTTCCATTTGGGAGAGATAAGAACATTCTGAAAAACTGCATTTTGAGTGAGTGGTAGTTTCTCTTAGGCCTGCAGCATTCCATATATTGAAGAATACATGCCACTTCCAAAATTAAACCAAGGTTGAATGAATGAGCTAGGTTATTTCTCCCCATAAGTAACTTTGTAGAGCTTAGTAAACTGAATATAAAGTTCCATTTCTTGGACTATAGTCACGATAATGGAAGTAGGGTTTTGTTCATGCAATGCAAATATTATTCCTTTTCATTAGTGGGCCATTGCATATGTTCCATATTTGTCATGCAGGTCCCTCAACCATCCAGAGGAAATTGATCTACTCAGGGCATGGCAATGAGGCTAAAGGAATTTGGCCAGCCTGGTTTGCTTATACAGTGACCAAAATGCAACCCTTATCTATAATCCTTAGCTATGAAGGCCAGTTTTGGGGCCAGTGACTTTCTTTCAGCCCAGCCCACCCCACCTCACAGGGTTGTTGTAGGGAAAACAGAAGGAGGAAGGTGTGTTGGATATGTTCGTTGCCTTGATTTATTTGTAAAAATAAATTTTACAACTAAATAAACTCAGTATTTCAGGAACATGAAGCCTGAATCTGAGATTCCGAGCTATGAAGGTTTCTAAGGCAGAGATGTATTTTACATGAGTGATTAGAAGAATTGGGCTGATTTGTTTTTTGTTTCTTAGCTTTTGTGGCAAACTATGAAAAAATATCTTTATAAGTCTAACATCACTTTAAAATGTGCAAAGGTGCAATATCACAGTGCATCAATTTATAATTTCCAATGCTGAATGCATTTTTCTAATCATTTTCAACATGAAATTCTTTCTTTAAAGCTTTCTGTGAGCATCACCTTTTCTCCTTTATTTTTATATTAAAAAAATGAGTGTATAGTAAATTTTCACTGCAATTAATTGTAACTTCTTTTTTAAAAAGAACATCCCTTCTGGTTTCCTGTTGATGAAGGGTGTGTTAAAAATACAGACATGATGCAATACTTTTTCAAATGATCCAAGACAGTCCATCAGCAAAATTTGTCAGAGAGATTCCATGACTGAGCCCGCAGCACAATTTCATGTCTTCTGGGCATTTCACCAATTTAGCTGAACTAATCCAGAATATTGGTGTGAAATCCAGCACTTGCCAGAACTTTGTACGGGAAATTAGATTGGAAATCCCAGGCAAAATCACCCATAAATTTGTAGGCAAGTATTACAATTAAAGAGCATCCAGCTTTATTTCTCTTGTCACAACTTCTCTAGTTATAGATGTGATGAGCTGTTATTTGATTCCGTAAAGGAATAGATGAAGACCAAAAATTCCTGATAGAATCATAGAGGCATTAGAAGAGGCCAGTTGGATCATCAAGTTCTTGATCCTTATAGCAATCTCTATTAAAAATCTCAGAAAGAAGGGCTGTTTAATATCCATTCAACATATCCAGTGGAAAGAGTATGCATCTTTTTAGGGTAATTGATTCCATGTAGTAGCAACAATGGAAACATTTGTGGATTGGGGGATTCCTGGACATTGAAAACTGATATTCAGTTCTGGATCTGTTGCACTTACTGGTGTAATGAAATGTGTGGATGATCTTAGGGGACAAATGGAAGGCATACTATTTAGGAAACAGCTAGACAAGAGAGGGAGGAGCCCCTCATTGGCTTAATTGTCAGAGAAAGAAATTTAGGAAGGATCCACTTTAACTGATCAAACAGTTAAAAGTGGCAACAGAATACTTACATGTTTGGACTTGCAAGATTCTGTCTGTTAATGTAATCTTACAATGTAGTAGATTTAGTTCATCTATGTAGGGGATGACCAGGCTGAGCCCGAGGGAGGGATCAAGTGTGTAATCAGTCATGAGTCTTGTGTGCCCACAGAGAGATCTAAGTTCAACCCACTTGAATTCTGTTGACTCTTAGCTATTGCCAATTTGCTTTGATCGTTAGTAGCTCAGATTCTTATAGAGAGCTTAAATTTGCAATATATATTTATACTCCTTTGAGCTGCCTGATTTCCATGCTGCTTGACAATCTAGTTGTGTTTCCTGTCTAGTTTTCCTGAGTGGACTGATACCATCGAGGGGAAGTGCATACTGAGAGTGCTTTATGGATCCAACATGTCTCTGTGATCTAGATTCTCTTTTACCAGATTTGCTTGCAGTCTTATAGCAAAAGAATATTTCGATTCATGACTTGGTAAATTCCAGCCTGGGTTAATGTATGTTAGCAAAGAAAAGATTATATACATTAGAATCTGGGGAAATGTTGGAGGCCACATTTAAATCCATGGTAGCTTTTTCCATCTTCCTGTGGTTCCTGTAGTCTAATAGGAGCTTTGACACAGCTTGTCATTACTGAACACAATTTAAATTCCTAGTATTTGCTTATAAATCCCTACTCAGATATATTAAAGAATGCCCTCACTATGTCCATCCATCTACCTGTTAATCTAATCAACCAAAGGCTTTCTTTTTGTCAAAACAATTCATGGATGAGCTACTTTTGAGAGAGTCTTTTTTTACTTTAAAAGCCTCTTGCTTTTTCATTTCTCCACAAAATAGGTATGGCTGGGATAATTACTGTACACTGTAGGCATCTGTTTAAAATATGAATTGCATGGGTATTTTAAAGTATTTTTTTCAATTTAATTTTAATGTTTTAAGCTTTGTATCATATTTCAATTGCAAGGATTATTTAACTTTTCACCTGGCTTTATTATGACATCCACTGTAGCATATCATCATCCTAAAATGTTTTGGAGCAGAGGTCTAATATATACATTTCATAAATAAGCAATGGATGGTATTGGTTTTTTTTATAATTTATCAATGGGAGCTAACAGAAAGAGGCATCTTGGTAGCTGAGCGACTCTTTCAATAAATTGAATGAAATACTAATCACATCTTGATGAAAAAGGCAGGGAGAAAGACTTCGGGGGGGGGGGGAATCAGGTATCAATTTTGAGATAAAAATAAAGGAGAGAATGCATATACCAGGATCTAGCCTGTATATTTCAAATTCATTGGAAACTAATAGTGGGGAAGTGCATGCAAGTAAATGTAACTTTCTTACAGAAGCCTCAATTATATTCCACTTATGACAAAAATGCAGTATTACCACAGAAATTTCTTATCAAAAGAAAACTAACGTATATTTCTCCTCAGAATATTCCTGAAGTGACAGGATGTGATTCATTTCACATGACTGTCAGAATGGGAATTGCACACTTAACATTTGCTCAGTTCTAATTTATATTCTCAGTTCCAACATTTGCTCTCTTTAATGTATGGGAGAAGCAAGTCAGAGACAGAAGTTCCTGTGAGTTGAACTCTGCTTAGGAGACACGTCCTTCAAGACAGAGGAAGAACAAGGTGTTTTCCAAATATCCCTTCTAACATCTGCAGGCTTGTAAAAGGAAATGATGCAATATGCAAGAGGAAAATGAGATCAGCAAAAAAAATTCTTCCATTTCAAGGTGCCCATTTAGGGAAAGATAGCTATGGCTCTTGCTTACGGTTATGAATAGTTAATTTTATTATAATGTTTTTTTTTAATTTCACTGATTCCATGCTGACATTCATCTTTCAGAAATGAATGCTTCACAACCTGAACTCTTTGTTTAGTCTCCTGTTAATTATATTTCATAATTACAAACCAGCCCTCAGTGTCAATCCATAATACTGTTACTTCTCAAATATTTCTTCTATCCATTTGATACTTTGATCAATAGCTGAATAAAAATTTATTATATATTTAATATCTTTAAAAGAAAATCATTTATCTTCTTCCAGTATTTGCTCACTACCAGCTTTTTTGATTGGTTACTCTATGTGTTACTATTCAGCCTTGTAATTCAGACATGTTCCTTTACATTTCTTCATTATAATAATTGTCCAAGAGGACAAGCTCACCCATTTCGGGAGCAGCACTATAAAAAGAATGTTCCATCCATTTATTATCTACTGAACTTCTTCTCTTGATAAATTTAACATTTCTTTATTAATCTGTTTATTCAATTCAGAAAAAGATGAGGTTGGAAGGGGAAATTGAAGAGCAACAAAATGCCAGCATTTGCAAAATTGACTTGGAATCTGTGGCAAAACAAAACTAAACATTTTTTATTGGTCTTAAAAATAACTTCCTATGGACTTAACATTACATTGATTCTATTTCAATAAAAATGTATTTTGGTCAGAATCATTGTTAATGGAAATAGGGCTGGAAGGTAGCAACAGTTTGAAGCTTCTTTCTCAAGATCAGAAGATTAAATTTATAAAAGGAGACTAGATAATTAAAGATAGGGAAAGGTTGAATATGTTTCATTTCTTGGATTTACATTTTGGAGGATTCACTATAGGAAAAGAATCTAGGCTTAAAAATAATAAAGTATTAGGGATCTCTCTCTCTCATTCTCTCCGTGTGTGTGTGAGAGAGAGAGAAAGAGGGGGGGAGGGAGGGAGAGGGAGAGGGAGAGGGAGAGGGAGGGAGGGAGGGAGAGAGAGAGAGAGAGAGGAAAACTTTTCAGTTGCATGATCACATAGGAAATGACTTCTTGGTGTCTAATATAAGACACTCTTTTTTCCAGGTTTGTGCACTATAGTTTGTTCAGTATAACTATAGCTGTATAGTTATACTATATATAACTATATATACATATATAACTTACACACATACATACACACACACATACGCACATATAGATATAGATAGTATATAACTATATTCTGTGATGTAATCGTTAAGATGCTGGGCTAGCAGTAAGAAAGCTTAGGCTCTAGTCATCCCTTAGGCCCAGAAGCTAATTGGGTGTCCTTGGGCCAATCACTCGCTCTCAGCCCCCAAAGACCATCAAGTTCAATGATATGTAGGCTGAAAAACCGTTATATTGATAGTTTGGTTACCTCAGCTAAGCAAGCGCACCACGGATACAGCAGACTCAGCAACCAAGTGGGACAAATGATAGGAAGAAAAGAAAGTGCACTTTTTTCTTTTATATCTTTTATATAAAGAATAACTATTTATTTCATTTTTAAATATTTATTTGTTCTAATTATTATTACTTCTATCCTGCCCTATAATTGATATTTTCTGTGTGGATTATGAATTAGAAAAATGTTGAAAATTAAAAATATAAATATATGGGAAAATAGTAAAATATTGAAAGCAATTATGGATTTCAGTATTTCTGAGATTTTTTTTTTTAAAAAAAGATTCCAGCTGTGATCACCCTTTCCTAAAATATAATTTACTGGAACAGAGCTTAGTGCATAATCCTTACATAAATATCCATCGTTAGTGGGGAATTTCAAAAGTCTGTTTTTCCACACAATTCTAGAGAAATATTTCTGTTACGCTAAGTTAAAAGAATTAGCTTTCTGTTACCTCTCTGTTAGCTCTGGTTATGTGCAATAGGCCCATTTTATTAGGTACCCTCAGCGTGCTCATATCTGCCAATCTAAATCATTGATTCGGTTTTTAATTCAGCCTATCCCAGCTTGAACCCTGAAGATGGGTTAAAATTGCAATTTTCAACAGTATTATCATTATGTATCATAAATTCTTATTTAGTTCACCAAGTTATAAATAAAATGTTGTGAAGATAAAGCTCCCTGCTATTACCATTTTTAAACTTATATATGTACAACATCAAAATGCATCACATTTGCTTTCTGTCCTGTCCAAATGAAAATAATGTGTCACAATAACAATTGCACTTTGTCTTATATACCATTTCACAGTGCTTTACAGCCCTTTCTAAGTGGTTTATAGAGTCAGCATATTGCCCCGAACAATCTGGCTCCTTGTTTTACCAACCTCAGAAGGATGGAAGGCTGAGTCAACCTGAGCCAGTGAGAATCGAACTGCTGGCAGTGGACAGAGTTAGCCTGCAATACTGCATTCTAACTACTTCACCACCACAGCTCTTATACTTCTTTGTCTGATTGATTGCCATCAACTTTGTTGTCTATATCTGCAAAAATAGACTAAAGTTATGGAGCTCAAGTTACTCATTGCTACAAAATGACAAAATACACACATTTTCTTCAGGGCATATTGAAGAAATGGAAATAAAGCTACCCTCAATCTTTGTTAGAGTCTATCTTGCTTTATTAAGGTACCTTAAAAAATTAGAAAATCTTCAAGAATCCTACCTGGTTAAGTTTTGTAAACTGAATTCTATAATGGGATCAACTTCTGTTCCATATCCTACAACTATGCTTCCTGCACCCCACTCCTCCATTGGATAACTTAGTTTTGGAACATAAAAAAAAATATTTGAGAAAAGTTCCCTGAATATAATAATAATAATAATAATAATAATAATAATAATAATAATAATAATAATAATAATAATAATAATAATAATAATAATAATAATAATAATAATAATAAAGTTGGAAGGTTGGACTAGATGACCTTGGAGGTCATCTAGTCCAACCCCCTGCTCAGGCAGGAAACCCTGTACAATTACAGACAAATGGCTGTCCAGTCTCTTCTTAAAAACTTCCAGTGTTGGAGCATTCACCACTTCTGGAGGCAGGTTGTTCCACTGGTTAATTGTTCTAACTGTCAGAAAGTTTCTCCTTAGTTCTAGGTTGCTTCTCTCCTTAATTAGTTTTCATCCATTGCTTCTTGTCCTGTCTTCAGGCACTTTGGAGAATAACTTGACTCCTTCTTCTTTGTGGCAGCCCCTGAGATATTGGAACACTGCTATCATGTCACCCCTAGTCCTTCTTTTCATTAAACTAGACATACCCAATTCCAGCAACCGTTCTTTATATGTTTTAGCCTCCAGTCCCCTAATTGTCTTTGTTGCTCTTCTCTGTACTCTTTCTAGAGTCTCAACATCTTTTTTACATCGTGGTGACCAAAACTGGATGCAGTATTCCAAGGCATTGTAAAGTGGCATTAATACTTCACGTGATCTTGATTCTATTCCTCTATTAATGCAGCCTAGGACTGTGTTGGCTTTTTTGGCAGCTGCAGCACCCTGCTGGCTCATATTTAAGTGATTGTCCACTAGGACTCCAAGATCCCTCTCACAGTTACTACTATTGAGCAAGATACTACCCATACTATACCTGTACATTTGGTTTTTCTTGCCTAAATGTAGAACCTTACTTTTTTCACCATTGAATTTTATTTTGTTAGATAATTCCCAGTTTTCAAGTCTGTCCAGATCGTCCTGTATCTTAAGCCTATCTTCTGGAGTGTTGGCTATTCCTGCCAGCTTGGTGTCGTCTGCAAATTTGATGAGTTTCCCATCTATCCCCTCATCCAAATCATTGATGAAGATGTTGAAGAGCCTAGAACAGAGCCCTGGGCACCCCACTACACACTTCCCTCTGCAGTTCCATTGAGGACCACACGCTGAGTATGGCCGGTCAGCCAGCTACAAATCCATTTGGTGATGATGCTGTCTAACCCACATTTTTCTATCTTGTCAAGTAGTAGGTTGTGATCTACTTTATCAAATGCCTTACTGAAGTCCAAGTAAATTATGTCCACAGCATTCCTCTGATCCACTAATTTTGTCACTTGGTCAAAGAATGCAATAAGATTTGTCTGGCATGATTTATTTTTGACAAACCTATGTTGGCTTTTAGTAATGACTTTGTTTGCCTCTAGGTGTTCGTTGATTCGTTGTTTGATTATCTTTTCCAGAATCTTCCCAGGTATTGAGGTCAGGCTGATAGGTCTGTAATTTCCTGGGTCCATTTTTTTCCCTTTTTTGTAGATGGGAACTACATCAGCTCTTTTCCAGTCCTCTGGTAGTTCCCCTGTGCTCCAGGATCTTTGAAAAATATAGTTCAGTGGTTCTGAGATCACATCTGCCAGTTCCTTGAGAACCTTGGGGTGTAATCNGAGAGAGAGAGAGAGAGAGAGAGAGAGAGAGAGAGAGAGAGAGAGAGAGAGAAACTTTTCAGTTGCATGATCACACAGGAAATGACTTCTTGGTGTCTAATATAAGACACTCTTTTTTTCCAGGTTTGTGCACTATAGTTTGTTCAGTATAACTATAGCTGTATAGTTATACTATATATAACTACGGTATATATACATATATAACTACACACATACATACACACACACATACGCACATATAGATATAGATAGTATATAACTATATTCTGTGATGTAATGGTTAAGATGCTGGGCTAGCAGTAAGAAAGCTTAGGCTCTAGTCATCCCTTAGGCCCAGAAGCTAATTGGGTGTCCTTGGGCCAATCACTCGCTCTCATCCCCCAAAGACCATCAAGTTCTATGATATGTAGGCTGAAAAACTGTCATATTGATAGTTTGGTTACCTGAGCTAAGCAAGCGCACCACGGACACAGCAGACTCAGCAACCAAGTGGGACAAATGATAGGAAGAAAAGAAAGTGCACTTTTTTCTTTTATATCTTTTATATAAAGAATAACTATTTATTTCATTTTTAAATATTTATTTGTTCTAATTATTATTACTTCTACCTGCCCTATAATTGATATTTTCTGTGTGGATTATGAATTAGAAAAATGTTGAAAATTAAAAATATAAATATATGGGAAGATAGTAAAATATTGAAAGCAATTATGGATTTCAGTATTTCTGAGATTTATTTTTTTTTAAAAAAGATTCCAGCTGTGATCACCCTTTCCTAAAATATAATTTACTGGAACAGAGCTTAGTGCATAATCCTTACATAAATATCCATCATTAGTGGGGAATTTCAAAAGTCTGTTTTTCCACACAATTCTAGAGAAATATTTCTGTTACACTAAGTTAAAAGAATTAGCTTCCTGTTACCTCTCTGTTAGCTCTGGTTATATGCAATAGGCCCATTTTATTAGGTACCCTCAACTTGCTCATATCTGCCAATCTAAATCATTGATTCGGTTTTCAATTCAGCCTATCCCAGCCTGAACCCTGAAGATGGGTTAAAATTGCAATTTTCAACAGTATTATCATTATGTATCATAAATTCTTATTTAGTTCACCAAGTTATAAATAAAATGTTGTGAAGATAAAGCTCCCTGCTATTACCATTTTTAAACTAACATATATATGTACAACATCAAAATGCATCACATTTGCTTGCTGTCCTCTCCAAATGAAAATAATGCGTCACAATAGCAATTGCACTTTGTCTTATATACCACTTCACAGTGCTTTACAGCCCTTTCTAAGTGGTTTATAGAGTCAGCATATTGCCCCGAACAATCTGGCTCCTCATTTTACTGACCTCAGAAGGATGGAAGGCTGAGTCAACCTGAGCCAGTGAGAATCGAACTGCTGGCAGTGGGCAGAGTTAGCCTGCAATACTGCATTCTAACTACTTCACCACCACAGCTCTTATACCTCTTTGTCTGATTGATTGCCATCAACTTTGTTGTCTATATCTGCAAAAATAGACTAAAGTTATGGAGCTCAAGTTACTCATTGCTACAAAATGACAAAATACACACATTTTCTTCAGGGCATACTGAAGAAATGGAAATAAAGCTACCCTCAATCTTTGTTAGAGTCTATCTTGCTTTATTAAGGTACCTTAAAAAATTAGAAAATCTTCAAGAATCCTACCTGGTTAAGTTTTGTAAACTGAATTATATAATGGGATCAACTTCTGTTCCATATCCTACAACTATGCTTCCTGCGCCCCACTCCTCCATTGGATAACTTAGTTTTGGAACAGAAAAAAAATATTTGAGAAAAGTTCCCTGAATATTATAATAATAATAATAATAATAATAATAATAATAATAATAATAATAATAATAATAATAATAATAATAATAATAATAATAATAATAATAATAAAAAGTTGGAAGGGACCTTGGAGGTCATCTAGTCCAACCCCCTGCTCAGGCAGGAAACCCTATACCACTACAGACAAATGGCTGTCCAGTCTCTTCTTAAAAACTTCCAGTGTTGGAGCATTCACCACCTTCTGGAGGCAGGTTGTTCCACTGGTTAATTGTTCTAACTGTCAGAAAGTTTCTCCTTAGTTCTAGGTTGCTTCTCTCCTTGATTAGCTTCCATCCATTGCTTCTTGTCCTGTCTTCAAGCACTTTGGAGAATAGCTTGACTCCCTCTTCTCTGTGGCAGCCCCTGAGATATTGGAATACTGCTATCATGTCACCCCTAGTCCTTCTTTTCATTAAACTAGACATACCCAATTCCAGCAACCGTTCCTTATATGTTTTAGCCTCCAGTCCCCTAATCATCTTTGTTGCTCTTCTCTCTACTCTTTCTAGAGTCTCAACATCTTTTTTACATCGTGGTGACCAAAACTGGATGCAGTATTCCAAGTGTGGCCTTACCAAGGCATTGTAAAGTGGCATTAATACTTCACATGATCTTGATTCTATCCCTCTATTAATGCAGCCTAGCACTGGGTTGGCTTTTTTGGCAGCTGCAGCACCCTGCTGGCTCATATTTAAGTGATTGTCCACTAGGACTCCAAGATCCCTCTCACAGTTACTACTATTGAACAAGATACTACCTATACTATACCTGTACATTTGGTTTTTCTTGCCTAAATATAGAACCTTACTTTTTTCACCATTGAATTTTATTTTGTTAGATAATTCCCAGTTTTCAAGTCTGTCCAGATCGTCCTGTATCTTAAGCCTATCTTCTGGAGTGTTGGCTATTCCTGCCAGCTTGGTGTCGTCTGCAAATTTGATGAGTTCCCCATCTATCCCCTCATCCAAATTGTTGATGAAGATGTTGAAGAGCCTAGAACAGAGCCCTGGGGCACCCCACTACACACTTCCCTCTATGTAAATGCAGTTCCATTGAGGACCACACTCTGAGTATGGCCGGTCAGCCAGCTACGAATCCATTTGGTGATGATGCTGTCTAACCCACATTTTTCTATCTTGTCAAGTAGTAGGTTGTGATCTACTTTATCAAATGCCTTACTGAAGTCCAAGTAAATTATATCCACAGCATTCCTCTGGTCCACTAATTTTGTCACTTGGTCAAAGAATGCAATAAGATTTGTCTGGCATGATCTATTTTTGACAAACCCATGTTGGCTTTTAGTAATGACTTTGTTTGCCTCTAGGTGTTCGTTGATTCGTTGTTTGATTATCTTTTCCAGGATCTTCCCAGGNTGTAATTTCCTGGGTCCATTTTTTTCCCTTTTTTGTAGATGGGAACTACATCAGCTCTTTTCCAGTCCTCTGGTAGTTCCCCTGTGCTCCAGGATCTTTGAAAAATATAGTTCAGTGGTTCTGAGATCACATCTGCCAGTTCCTTGAGAACCTTGGGGTGTAATCCATCTGGTCCTGGCGATTTGAACTCGTCTAGGCTAGACAGGTGCTCACTTACCATTTTCTTGCCTATCTTAACTTGTGTTTCTATTCTGTTTTTTATGGCACTATTTTCGATAGGTTGGTCTGTTTTTTCCCTTTGTGTAAAGACAGATGCAAAAAACGAGTTAAATAGTTCTGCTTTCTCCCTTCTTGCCACTTTCACCCACTAATGGACCAATCATTTCCTTTACTTTTTTCTTGTTTTTTACATGTTGAAAGAAGCTTTTTTTGTTATTTTTGACTTTGGTCGCAAGCCTTTTGAGCCTTGGCTTTCCTCACTTCATCTTTGGAGGCTCGGGCTATTTGCTGATATTCTGGCTTTTAGTAATGACTTTGTTTGCCTCTAGGTGTTCTCTGATTTGTTGTTTGATTATGTAATGGCAG
The DNA here is from genome assembly GCF_001527695.2 of Protobothrops mucrosquamatus. Taxonomy (NCBI): domain Eukaryota; kingdom Metazoa; phylum Chordata; class Lepidosauria; order Squamata; family Viperidae; genus Protobothrops; species Protobothrops mucrosquamatus. The sequence goes on from NW_015387845.1 coordinate 514,885, forward strand.
ATGCCATTATAGTTCAGTTATCAAAATATTCCTTCTGATTTAACATTATAAGAAACATAAAAGCTTTCTCCCAGTATCTGGTAACAATATCAGAGCTCCAAAGAGGAAGGTATTCACATTTTTTGCCTAGAAACTATGCTTTTAGCATTCTTTGAAGAAAGATCTAATAAATGCCTAATGGAACAGCACCTTTGCCCCTGTGATGCTGGTCAAGTGGACGCCATTACTCACTATGTCTTCTACTGCCTTATCTATAATGAGATTAGGGGGGAAAACATTGATGATAGACAAACATAAGGAATCAAATGCAGAACAATTGAATTACCTTGTAGATATGATTCCATCACTTAGCAGTCAAGTCATTACGGTCTGCTCTATTCTCTTTTAAACTCAGAAAAAAGTAGCATTGGTTCAGCTTAATTCATGTCCGAAGTTTTAAGAATGTTGCCTTTCTTTATGTTCATAAATTTTCTCTTTATGTCATGCTATGGTGGTGTGGCCTACATTCACAACAATAAACTTATTACCTACTTAACCATTTTGTAGCTGGAAACATCAATGTGTTGGGAGCTTTGGGGGCCACAAGGGTTATGTCCTGAGTTGGTAAGGATATCTTTGTGGGCAAGGGAGTGAGTTGGGTGAAAATTGAGGTAAATAATAGGGGCTGCCACAAAGAAGAGGGAGTCAAGCTATTTTCCAAAGCGCCTGAAGGCAGGACAAGAAGCAACGGATGGAAACTAATCAAGGAGAGAAGCAACCTAGAACTAAGGAGAAACTTCCTGACAGTGAGAACAATTAACCAGTGGAACAACCTGCCTCCAGAAGCAGTGAATGCTCCAACACTGGAAGTTTTTAAGAAGAGACTATCTGAAATGGTATAGGGTTTCCTGCCTGAGCAGGGGGTTGGATTAGGTGACTTCCAAGGTCCCTTCCAACTTTATTATTATTATTATTATTATTATTATTATTATTATTATTATTATTATTATTATTATTATTATTATTATTATTATTATTATTATTATTATTATAGAAACTTAAAATGTTGCCAGTTGTTTTAATGAAGAAAGCAGGAAAACTGCAGGTTGCCAGTTGTTTTAGTGAAGAAAGCAGGGGAAAGCATGGATCAAAACACTGAAAATCAGTGTTTTGATTCATATTGAATTTTGCAGAGTTATCTGTGGTTGCCATGGGGAAAACTCTATAATGGATACCAATAGGAGAGAATATTTGAAAGTCAGGGTTGAACTGTGGTTCCCTTGTTACTCTCTGAGCTTGGTTGTTCTTTTCCATAGTTCCATTACCCAGCTAGGTATTATCATCAATTACCTAGTTGAGTAATGAAATATCTGCAAGAAAACAACCAAGCTCAGAGAGCACAACTTTACAATGGATGTTATCCATAAGGTGAGAACTATATCAAGTGGTGGCGCAGATATATCGAATATATATTTCACTTTCCTGCTGAAGTAATGAAAGGCAGCAAAGGAACAGGCAAAAGTAGAATTTAAGATTAATTCAAGTTTGAAAATAATTACAAAGGTGACATCAATAGAAGTATAATGCAACATCCTTTATTAAAACACTTCAAAATGGTAAATTGAAATGAGGCATTCTAACACTGAATTGAAATGCAGAGAAACCTCTTGAAAGCAGATGGCAGATCCAAAGCTGTACTTCCCTCTAGGAATTCCATGTTTCCTGGAATGATCCAATTTTCTCCATTTCAGTTCCTTCTGAAAACCCCTTTCTTTTTTTCAGTTCAATAACCGTTTTTCTAACATGTCCCAAAGGTATTTTCTTTCAAAAGGCAACTGGAATTTCTTGTTTTGCTAGAAAACATTTCACTTCTGATCCAAGAAGCTTCTACAGTTCCAACTGAATGGTGGAGAATAGAAGGATTTACTGTATATTCCTTGCAGTCATCTGGTCCTTAGCCCTCTTTCTAAGAGTGACCCTCAGGGTCACCTGAATTCTGTACTCTGCCATTTTTTCCTGGAAATCCTTTCATACTTCTGCACCATTCAAAGGGTGTTCATCCCAATGGAATGGGACAAATCACCACAGCCACAACTAATTCGCTGCGGCCAATTCATCATGGTCAGCTTGCCACGGCCAACTTGCCAAAGGACAAGTCACTGTGGGACAATTCAATTTAAAGTAATTTCAAAAATATTTTAATGTTTGCCATTCACATTTCATTTTGTCCCTCCTTTGGCATCCTTTCTCAAATTCCACCATTTCTTCGATTTTAGTGTAACTCTTATCCCACAGCAAGTTGTCCCTTGGCTGTGATTAGTTCGCTGTGGTGAATTGGCAACAGTGAGTTGGCTGTGGCAAGTTGTTGTAGACCACAGCCCAAAGTGCATTGCTAAAGGTCTATGGGACAACCATGGAACAAACATGACCTGAACAACTGAGAATCTCCATAGACTTCTTTCTAGCACAGTATCTAGTCAACGAAGGAGCACATCCACATATTTACTCTCTTTCAGTAGATAACATTATGGAGCTATTACTGTACTTCAAAACTATTTGGTTTGTGAATCAAAATATATTGAATATATCTCTGATCCAATTCCATATTTGACATTCTTAGGGGTCAGATAATGTTGACCTAAGATTTTCATTTACCTCCAGAGATGGGACAAAAGAAAATTGCTTAATTTTGCAGCTCAAATTCCTATAGGCTCCTTTTCTTCTTTTCATTAGTTAACATGTCTCTTAATTTCCTCCTTAGTTTTGTTAGCTCCGTTTTCTGCTGCAGGAAACGGCTATATTGCTTATGTTGCCCTAATCTTCTTTAATTGATTTGGGAAGTATGCCAGTTGCTTCTGGTATTTGGGGCTGGTATTTTTATGTGACTGGCTTTCTTCCAACAGCCATCGCCTTTGGAGTTCACTTTATCCCTTTGCTCCTTTGATATCTGGCATTCCTTGTCTTTGAAGGCTGTGCTTTCATCTCACAAACTTGGAACCATTATTGACTATGAGCAGAAAGCAAGCATTGTCTAGTATGCAAATACTCATGGATCACATTTGCTGATGTCCTCTGGTCTGCTTTTTAGTAAGCGCTTGAATCTTTTTAAAATATGCATGTAATACAAATATTGAAAAGAAGCAAAAAAACAAAGAAGAATTATGAGTAAGAGAATTAAAATTGAAGGCAGGGGAGAGGAGAGGAGAGGAGGGAGAGGAGAGGAGAGGGTAGGGGAGGGGAGAGAGAAGAAGGGAAGGGAAGGGAAGGGAAGGAAGTTCCAAACTTTTTTGATAGTGGTTATAAATGCATTCATTTTACCCTATCTAAGGTTAAACCATAATTTCCTTCTTTTGATAAGCTATCCTTTCTAATCTTCAAACCCATACATCACAAGTTCATTTTTCTCTTTTTTTCAGCAAAAGTTCATAAGGGTTTTCCAATCACTGAGTTGTTTTCTCTAATCAAACAAATTAATTTTACCTTCTCTGCTAGTTCTATCATCTTCATTAACCATTCCTCCATTGTGAGTATTTCAGAATCATTCTATTTATGCACATATAATAATCTCACAGCAGTAATCATGTATAAAAATAACCTTTGATAACTCTTTTCTAATTGACTTTCCATTAAACCCAGCAAGAGATGTTTTGATTTTAGTTGAACACTGGTATTTACATTTTTTTTGTATGATTTTAACTACCTGAACCCAGAAGTTTCTGGCTTTTTTACAAGTCCACCAGGCAAGATAAAATTATTCTTTATATTGTCCACATTTCCCATATGCATACACACACGAACTCAGAGACAGAAAGATTTTTTTCTGGAGTCATACACCAATGGTACATAATTTTATAAATTTTCTAAATTATAACATGTTGGAGAGAGTCTGGTGAAGCCAGGGGAGGAGTCAAGTGGGGAATTAGTCTTGAGTCCCTACCTGGTACAAGAGGGCGAAGTCTAGTCCCCTTTCAATGCCATTGAACCTTATCTAGTCCTACCCAGGGGCAAACCATCAGTTTGAGAAGATTCCTGTATATAGGCTTGAGCAATAAATTAGCTAATTGGACTCTTGGCATATGGATCTGATTGTTCATGCCTGACATAACATAATGTCAATTCTTTCAACTACATTTTCTCACTGATCCATCATCATATTGCATCCATTTTATCATACAGATAGTTCTTGACTTATGACCAATCATTTAATGATCATTCCAAGTTATGATGGTGCTGACATGTTTATTTCACTGTAGAACCACTTACTCCTATGTCCAAGTCTTTCTGCTGCCACTTTGTCTTTAGAAATGATGATGGATCTATCACTATAACTGGAATGAGATCATATAGGAAAGAGGGAGTGTGCCTGTCCAACTTTGTTTGCTTACCTACTCGAGAAACTCTGGCTTCCTTACTCAGCTATGTGAGACAAGAGAAGAGGAAAGCAGGAAGCTCCATTCAACTTTGTAAGCCCAAATCTATTGCTGCTAGAAGTAATGGCTCTTACTTCCCAAGGCAACACTATAGACTGAGCAATGCAAGGAGAAACCATCATCATCTCTCTTTATGGCTCTCCTTTGTCAAAGTTGGTAGCAATTATTTGGTGGTAAGCAAAATCTTTTTCTAATGCCAGAAATTTGTGATCTAGACCTGATATCTTTGTCATGGTTCCAACAGATGAAACTCTTCAAAGAACTTTGAGGCACTGTTTACCTTAAAGAATCTTTATTCGAGCAGCATAGCATCGGCACATACATAAGCGAAGCCAAAATCTGGATTCCCCTCCCCTTGGCACACATAGTATCAAACACAATTCCCTCCTCTAAGTAACTGTTATAAATCACATTCTCCAATTAGTTTGGCTTTCCCTCCTATTCTCCAACCCGCCATTTCTTATCATCTCTTATTTCAAGCTCTGAATTCACCCACTAGTACAATATTGTTATGTCTAACTAACTCCCATCACATTCCTCCTCCTCCCCCAGCATCATCTAATTCTAAGAGTAAAGTACAAGAAAGAAAAAGGCTGCATCTTCATATGTTGTCAAAGCAAGAACATCCAATGTTAGCAGCATTGACAATCTTCAGATAATAGCCACGGCTCACTACATTTTGGCACCTGTGATAGATTGCTCAAATGAAGTCTCCATGTCCTCTTCCTTGAGCCAAAACATTGGTCCTAGTGAAATTTATCTTGAAGAGGGCTTCAGTTGATTAATAGAATTCACTATTAATATTGCACATATCACAATGTGCTAACAGATCTCTAGTGATATCCATATTGGTGCAGGTCTTCTTCACATGCAACAAGGAGTTTGAGCCTATGAAGCAACATCCCTGGAGAAGGAGAATTGCTGAAACCAGCATGAGCTCTTCTTTCTTTTTGTTTCAGTTGAGGACTGAAACTTTAAAAGTGCCCCTCTTATGAGCCATTTCTTTGAGGGATGGTACAGATTTTGTAAGAAACATTTGGCTCTTTTTGGAAGAAGTGTTTTATTATACAAACAGAGCTTGCCTTTTACATAATCAAGGTTATGCCTCTTTGTTACATTTTTAGGTCTTACCTGTTTGTACTTTTAGGAACCGACTCTTTCTATGTATATATTTTAGCTTGAGTTTCCATGTATGGCTTTCTTCTAAATCTATTGTATTCCATCTATTTTCATTCTCATCCCAAGTTATCATGCTAGGCACTATTTCCATACTACTATTCTTTACACTATTTCCACCTCCTTAGTATTAATTCTAATTTTATTTCCATAATTAGCCTTTAGTTTCCTAATTTCTTGATCTTTACTCTGCCTGTTAGTTTCTTTCTTTACTCAAATACTGGGAATTCTACTGCCTATATTGCCCGTCTCCTCTTTTATCCTTTATTACTTTACTGCTTTACAGCATTAGTGTACTCTTAAAATTTATTATACCCTTCCCCACTTCCTTCTCCCTAGAATCTCTTGCTTCTTTCGGCACTTCTCCTTCCAAGTGTCTGGTTTATGGTGCTGGATGTCATCAAGTTTTCTTGGCTTTTCTTCAGGTTCTTTCCAGGAAAGCTATTGATTGGCCTCCCTGACTTAAAACGAATCATTTCTTCCTGAGAACAGTATAGGACAAAAGGTTGAGAGTTTAATTCTCAATGTTTTAACTCTTCGATCTGGATCTGCATTCCTCTGTTCTTTTTTTTGTTGGCAATATTATTATAACCATCACGTGCAATTCCCATCTCTATTAAGATCTCGAGTTTTTAAGGAGCATATTTGTCATACCAGTTCTTGCAATATCATCAGTGTCATGACATCCTTTAAAAACACTTTTTGACAGTCACTGTTGCAGGGATGGTGAATGTATTCTTTTTCAACTGAAAAATAAACCATTAACATTCTTTTTTCTACACGGCTGTGGTCAGGTTTGCAGTTCAAAATAACAGAAGGATATTTTGCTGAGCTCAGATCTACCATCATAATCTGTTTGACTGTTATTGCCAGGAACTGCATGATTTCATGTTGAATTGTTTTTCCAATTCAAGTATGCAGGCTTCTTGGTCAGTGGCTTTTCTCAGATGCCCAAATTCATCATCAAGGTCAGCTTCATCTCAAAAACTTAAGGATGTTTCCATTGCTCAGTATATACAGTTGAACTTTAATGTCATGAAGGGCTGGTTTTAGTGGCAATCATATTTTTTTTTGGCACTGGCAGTAAGTCTTTTCAGAACATCTCTCTTTAATACTGAGATCAAGTCAACCTTCTTTCACATATGTATTTTCCAAAGCACCAAAAGGCAAGACAAAAAAAATAAAAAGGAAAGAAGCAAGAAAAGAAGCAACTTAGGAGAAATTTCTTTATGGTGAGAGACTTGCCTTCAGAAATTGTGGGTACTCCATCACTGAAGGCTTTCAAAAAGAGACTAGACAGCCATTTGCCTGAAATGATGTATGGTCTCCTGCTCAAGCAGGGGGTTGGACTAGAAGACCTTCAACGTCCCTTTAAACTCTATTATTCTATGTTCTATGGTATGGACTGTTTACTGAGATTTGCTGCTTTCTCACAGCTTGCCAGATTTTTCTAATCCTTTGTCCCTGTGGAGCTCCATGTGGCTGGAACATTAGCCTGGAAGAGTTTGCAACAAAACCTGTATGCAACATTCTGGTTTGAGGGGTTTGCGTTATGAGTTAGTATGAGTTATCATCATTTTTATCCATGATGTTGGATAAAAAAGTTCTATTTTCATTGCCTTTGGAGAACATGAACATTTTCACTTTGTGTGGCCAATACAGCTGAAAAATATCCTACAAGATCTTGAATCATCTAGGCTTAAGAAACAAAAATTGTTGTTTCGTGCATTTCTGCAACACTCTTCTGTGATCTTCAATTTTCTTCAAGGAGGTGTATATAATAAGATATAGATATAAATCTATTTGAGTTATAGGTGCTGCAGAAGCTGCCAAATTACCTGGAACATTACGTATCTCCTCACCATTCATTTCCTCACTGGGGATGGAAGGCTCATTGTGCCTGTTTGTGTCCATGTATCTCAAGGGAGCTCCTTCCTGTTTAGGAAGAAAAAAAATTCCTTCCTTTCTTTCTTTTTTCTAAACACTGGCCCAAGTGGGCATTTCCTTCCTGTACTCTTAGATGACTGGTATTCTGTACAATGGCTTTGAACACTAAACTGAGGAGACAAATAACCAAGATCTGAATAAGGGAAATCAATAAATTCTTAAGAATCACTGTCTATTCTCCCTAAGTGGATTCAGAGAAACAGCAGAAAGCAAAAAGTCCCTCAAGAGGGTGTTCACAGCCCTTATTATGTGTAATATTTATATCTGAGGGAAGCAAAGTTGCTTTGGATCCAGAATGACCCCTAACAAGCATTGATGCTAACAGAGGATTTGAAGCATCCTTGTTGTCTTCAGATTTGCATGCTCCCCATCCCTAGTCCATATTCAAGGGATGATAAAGAATTATAATTGGGTCCTTCCTTCTCTTTGCTCGCCTTGCAACTCTTGCTGCTTTCTGTTATTCTCCTATGCTCTCTTCCATGCCTGTTATGTCTCCTATGTTCTTCTTCTCCTCACATCTCTGTGCCTCCGAGGCAAAAAGTGCATGTATGCACTAGCAGGAAACAGTCTGGCCTTAGTGTTGCCACTCCCTCATCCTGTACAAGAGGCCGCTGCCTCAGTTCACCTCATGGTCAGGTCAACCTTGTCAGACAGTCCTCTTAGCAGACAGGGCAGGATTGGAGGCACAAGTCCAAGGCCACACCCAAGAATACCATCTGCAAATGCTATATGGGAGTTGGCACAAGCCAGTTCATGCCCACTGCTGTTTAAGAAGCGGCCCCTGTATGACCATGGGGCCTGGCCTAAATCTCAGAATAATTGTGCAAAGAGAAGCAGTGTCTGCTTTGTGTACCAGTGTCCTACTTGCTAACTCCAATGGAGCAGCTTTTAGTTTCTAATCTATTCTGAATTCTCCAGAACTCAGAAGAGATCTATGTCAAATCCTCCAAGCTGGGAACATGTGAGCAGAGGTGGTGGCTTCTCCTTCTCCAAAAGGCTGTTCTCCTGAGAGAATGACGTGAGCCCACAACATCCAGCCTCCACAATCCCCTGCCACTGTCCATGCTGGCTAAGGCCCATGGGAACCAAAGTCCAAAGTGTTTAGAGGGTGTCAAGCTGTCTACTATGCATCCAGAGGGAGGAAGGCAAGCAAGCATTAGTCACTTGTTCTTGTAAGTGCCACCAATTCGTATGCTTCAGGCAGGAAGGGGAAATGGAAGCGCCCAACCTAGGAACCACCTAGAAAAAAGGGGCTTTAATTTCCCTTCCACCCCTAGATCTTGAGCCTGATGATCTCCTCTGTGGTGGCCTATCCTACTTACAGAATCAGGAGGATCCCGAGCAACTCAAATCTGGACTACCACTAGTATTCAGGGCCCAGTGGATCAAAGCCAAGACCCCAGCCTCGGAGGACAAAAGACGCTTCCCCAACTCCAACTTTGCTTCGGAGCAATGGGGAGGGGTGAAGAAGGCCGAACTAAGTTTGGGACGTGGGACTTCGGCCAGGTGTCTGAGCTTGTCCCCATCTCTCCAACTTGGCGCCCGAGCTCCATCACTCCCTCCTGGAGACACCTTAACTGCTCCGTCTTTGTTGCGTCCCTAACTTTCTCGCTGGCCTCCGGGACTCGCAGGACGGGGGGATCTGCCGGCGCAGGTTGCTCTCAAAAGGAGATCCTCTCTTTCCTTCCCTTTCGGCCCCCTTCCTCCCCCCCACCCCCCACCCCGCGCAGCACCAATCCCGGTCCGCCGCGCCTCCTTTGGAGTCAAAAAAACCACCGGTGCGTTTTCCTTCCGAAAGCAAAAGAGAGAAGACAAAAAGGCTGCAAGAGCTCCCGAGCCATTCAGCCGACCCGGGCACCCCGGAATTGAGAGACGGATCGCTCTCCGGCCAACTTCGCGAGAGACCTGGAAAAACAGTCCCCGCTCGGCCAGCCCAGAAAGGGCAGCGCAGCCCGGCAACGGTAGAGGGCGAGGGGGGCGTTGTAGCCTTCGGCTCGCTCGCCAACCTTCTCTTCTCCCCCCCCCCTCCCGCCCCACACATAAACACACCGCAGTGCGCGTGTGAAGGCAACTCCCCTCTTTCGGGATCCCTTTTCTTGCCTGATCGGCCGGTGGCGGAAGGGGAGACGCGAGAGGTAGAGAGGGGGAAAGCTCTCCGGGTCTCGCTTTTGTCCCTAAGTCGGCAAGGGGCAATCTCCCACCGCTTTAGCCCTGCAGCCGTTCTCCTAGAATCTTTTTTTTTTCCCCCCAAAAAAAAGTTTTTTTCGACTTCGGGCGTGAAACTCACAGAGACTTAAGAGGCGAACGGGGCAAAGGAAGAAAGCGGGTGCTTTGCTGGCTTGAAAGGGACCGTGGATCAGAAGACCCTACCATTTGCCAGAAGATTGGTGGTCGCCTTGATTCTTTTATTTTTATTATTTTTAAAGACTTTCGTCTCTGCGCCAAAGAATCCCGATGCAAATGCTGGCGCCGTTCCTCCTTTACGTGGTAGCTTGGGCCACTTTTTGCCCCCGGCAGCAGGGATCCGCTGCCGGCAGCCAGAGCGGGTCGATCAGAGCCTTGCGCGCCTCGAACCGGCGGCGAGACGGTGAGTGTCTCCTTTCTTCACCTATTCCTCACTGATGGGTGAAATTGGCCAGGCGGCCGCCAAAAGCTAAAGGTTGTGGAAGCGCGCCCCCTACACGTTCTCCTGAGAGGTGCACTTGCACGGAGAGACAAAAGAGGGGGGGAAGGTTAGGTTGGAGGGCTGTGCAAGTAACTTTTCTTCAACTCTTTCTTTACTTTTCGGATTGCCTCACAGCCAGACATTTCCTACATCCAGTGTAAGTGGTCACAGAAGTAATGCATGGTCTCCGGACCTGAGATGATGGATTGAAACTAATATACAGTACAGTACAGTACAGTGAAAAAATTACACTCAGATTGTAAAAAGCAAATACATATCGGGTAACGCAATGAATAACTTGAAAAGAGGTCTGGGTCCCATAAAATAAAATGTTACTTTCAAGAAAAAAGATGCTAATCTTCTGTTAGATGCTCAAGTAAGGATTCCTATAAAGATGTATCTTTTCACAGATCCATGTTCGCCCCATGTGTTCTTGGACATGCTGCAGCAAAAGTTGTAGGCACAATTAGCAACCCAGAGGAATAATGCCTAATTCCTGCCTGTTAGGGAGACATCCAAAAGAACGCATCATGCTTAGAATTTCAGGATAATTGGATAACTGCATCCAGCTTTCTCAAAATCTTTTGGCAGGATCATTTCTTTCATTAGGCTTTTGCATGGAATTATTGCTTTTGTAGAAAAAAAAAACAGAATGAAATCAAGGCAAAAAAATTGTGTGTGGTAATTAATTAACCTTTTAAAAACATGCTGGCAGCATATACATGCTTAGGCAAGACACACCCGGCCAAAAAGTATTCCTGGAGAATACTTCCACATCATGGGATACACTCTGAAATGTGTTTATACCATATAGAAGTCCTTTACATGTTCCATGATTATGAGAAGCAGGCTTTCTGTTTTTTAATCAGAAAAGCAATGAAAAGTGTGATCAAGGGATTAACATGGGTAGGGGCATGTGGGTGTTCAAGACTTCCCACAACACAAAAAAGGGTGAAGCAGTCATAGCCTGTGGTTATTTAATGTGCAATATTTTAGTCTCAGTTGCTTGCAGTTACTTATTACTTAGTGTTTTTGAAAGTTTCAAGAGTTTATTTCATTTCGTAGTTGAAATGAGCTAGGTAGACCAATGACTGATTGATTATGCACCATTAAGTAGTTTTCAACTCCTAATTATCAAGTAGATTTTCTCCATGATGTTCTATTCTTGGTACTTCAGGTCTTCCGATGCAGAAACTGAGTCCATCCTCCTTGTTGCTAGTCATCCTCTTCTTTTCTTTCCTTTTAACTTTCCTAGCATTGGAGCCTTCTCTAGAAAGCTCAGTCTTTGCAAAATGTATCTGAAGTAGAATAATTTGAGACTGGTCATTTGTGCCTCAAGTGAAAATTCTGGGTTGATTTGTTCAATGATCCACTGACTTGTTTTCATGGCAGTTCCTGGTATTCTGAGGAGTCTTTTGAAAGTAGCTCAAGAGGCATCCACAATTCAAGAAATATAATTCTACTTGTTGATAACTCCTACTATGCACAGTAGGATACTATCTATACTACCAACCATAAGGTATAAAAGCCTTATAGTTTTCAAGCTTCTCAAAACATTTCAACAGACAAGATACTATTAAAAACAAACAACAAAAAACAGGTTCTGGAGAAGGTTAGATGTTTGAACTATTGAGTGTGACTAATTTCTAAGATCAGAAGTCCTGGATTTTAGAAGTGTGCCCTCAAACTATCTTGTGGATGGGATAGTAATTATTCAGGAGCAAAAGAAGTAATATTTCCTGGTTATGACAAAATGTTACATGATTCCTTTTCAGAGAGACTCTTACCTATCAAAGCTATTAATAGAGTTGTAAGTTATACATTTGGCATCAAAACATACATAGACTGAAGCTATTGGCACCTCTCAGGCTGCATCTTCTACTTTTGTGATCTCTAGAATCACACTGCTGAAATTCATCATCAAAATTGAAACATTCATCTGCAGCATGATAGTTTCTCTATTTTTTCTACAATTTAGGACTTAAGTTAGTAAACTCTTATGGCCTTCTAAACCAAGTATGGCCAGGATGAGAGCTGCCATTGTACAGGTACTCCTTGACTTTCAACCAAAATTGGGACCAGAACATCTGTTGCTAATGATGCAGTTCTTAAGTTAGTTGCATCCAATTTTACAACCTTTTTTGTGGTGATCGTTAAGTAACCATTACAGTCATTAAGTGAATCACGCAATTGTCAAGCAAATCTGGCTTCCTCCATTAACTTTGCTTATCAGAAGTTACTTGGGAAGACATCAGATGGTGATCACATAACCCCAGGATGTTGCAGCCATGCCGCTTGTCAAGCACCAAAATTGTAATTATGGGGCCATGGGGATGCCATCAGGTCATAAGTCATTTTTTTCAGCAGTGTTAAATATTTGAATGGTTACTAAATGAATGTTTTTAAATCAAGTGCTATTTGTAGTTTGTTTTAATAAAGGACTACGGAAATTATTGGAAAATGAGTGAATCAGTGGCTATTACTTCAGATGTCAGGATAATATTAGAAGTGATAGATATTTCTTGATCCCTACCTGCTGGAAGAAATTGTGGACAACTAATTCACTGTTGGACTGGACTAGACCGGCCTTTGGTCTGATCCAGCAGGAGACTGGATGCTATGTGTGTTTCTTTGCCAAATGTCCTTCATCATCCGTGTTGCCCACTTGCCAAGAAATGTGAATTTTAGTCTACAGGAGTTTAGACTTCTCTATGCTCAAAAATACAATCCTGATGCAGAAAACTAAGCCTATGACCTGGTGCCCAGAGGTTTCATCTGTGGGCAATTATATTTCACTTGTAGATGGCATTCAACTATCTTATTTAATAGCTAAATAGGCAGAGAGCAAAAATTCAGAGTCAAGAACAGATTAAATTTGTGCTAGAGGAATTCTTCCCCCTCCTTTGTTTTTTAATTTGCTTAAACTGAGGGAGTAAGAGAGAGCAGCTCAGCATTCAGGATCCCCCTCCCACTGCTGGATTGGCCCTCCCTGCTGGATTTCTGAATACTCAAATGCCAAGACTTGGAATAAACTAACCTCATAATATTGTTTTCTTTCTTTGCATATCTTCACTGAGATCTCTGCAGCTGCAGTTTTGTGGCATTATAAGACTTAAGATTTCTGGTGATTCAAATGAAAGAGAGAAAAAAAAACCCCCAGAATTTCTTTTGGTTAGGGAGGCAGGCAGTTTAAGTAGGAAAATGAACACAGAGGGGAATTTTGCCCTCCGTTGTGTAAATATTTTTTCAAAGATTTACAGCTGCAAACAGCTGGACCCTTAACACTTCTCCATAGCAGATGTTTACAAAGGGAAGTGCTTGAAGAAATAATAGCAGAACTTAAGGAAGTCTTCAAGAGCTGCAGAAAGTATATTATCTTTCCTTCAGTCAATCATCTCCTGGTCTCTTTCTCTGATGTCATATTCTTCAATGGTAGGGCTGACTGTATTTCTCCTCTCTTCCTAATTCCCAGTATTTCAACCTCCAGGCATTTAATGATGCTCCCTAGTTTCTGGGTGGAGGGTGTTTAGTCTTATTTGGGGTAATCTCCCCAGGCCAACAGGAGCTAGTCTTGCTTGTGACCTGCCAATTTCACGTGCTCATCTTTCATCCAGGGAGAGAACATACTTGTGGCCGCAGGCAAAGGAGAATTGAATCTTCCAGCCTTTTCTACTATAGCTTTTGAGACATGGTTTCTTTCTCCTAAACCAGGGATAGGCAACCTTGGCTCTTTTATGACTCGTGGACTTCAACTCCCAGAATTCCTGAGCCAGCCATGCTGAGGGGAAAGGGAGAGGTTTCCAAGCTGAGCCATGCTGGCTCAGGAATTCTGGGAGTTGAAGTCCACGAGTCATAAAAGAGCCAAGGTTGCCTACCCGGGTCCTAAACGATCAACCAGGAATTGCTGGCATACAATAACAGATGATGGGTTCCCTTCTCCCTCTTTTAAAAACAAAAATCTGCCCCAAATTTAGATTTTGTTATATAAAGTTTGCATGTTCTAACGCTACTCCTCAAATTACAGAGCTAGGGCAATATTCAGTAAAATATTCCAGGCTCTTGTCCAGATTTCAAGAACTTTTGCTGCTTTGAAGAAAATAATAATAATATTAAAAAAAAACATTGAGCAATTCATGATCCACTGCTACAAAGCACCAGCTTAACTGCTGGAAACTCTAAGGCAGTAAGACCTTTTCCTACAATGGAAAATAACCATTTGGATGACTTTTCCTAGAAACATTTAGATAAAAGATACTTGTTTTAGTAGTTAAAACAGACTTTAAGAAGGCTCCTTTTCTTTACAAAGTCAAGTACGGCAGAGCCAAATATTGTAGTACCCTAGAATTAAGCTAAGTTTTAGTTGGTTAAGTTTCCAAAGCCAAAAATTAGCCAGGAACACCAGAATGTGGAGCAAGTAAAAAAACATAAAGAAAATAATAAATATCCCATTATAATTTAATCAGCCACTAATGCAATCTACTCTTGTATTTTAATCTTGCATAACAAAATCATACTAGCCAAGCTATGTTTTCTTCCACTTCTTTCAGTGTGCTTACTATTCTACAAATCCTTGAATCAGAAGATTCCTAGGAAGCTTTCGCTCCATCACTGATCCCTTTCTGTAGGCAATTATGGAAATGGCCTGAGTATTACAGCCCTCATTGCTAGGAAGCAATCAGGGTCGTAAGTCCCATTTTGGGGGTTGGTCATAACTTTGAACGGTCAATAAGTCATAAGACAACTATCTATCTGTACATGACCCAGATTCAAAGTTCTGATGGTCAAACGCCCTCTATAGTCACATGATTGAACTTCAGGCACTCAGGAACATGTTTACATTTACCTCCAGTTGCAACTTCCCCCAGCCACAATACTGTGTTTTACAACAGATTGGCCAAATACTGACACGTACTTCTGGTTCTCAGCAAAACCATTCCCATAGCAAACCACTGGTTTACTTAATGACCGTTATATTTATTTTATGACTGCCGCATTCACTTAACAATGGTTTGTTAAATGAACATGGCTTGCTACAGGAGTGGCTTTGTCGAAAACCAGAAGTATCAATTTTCGGCAAAACCATTGTAAAGCACAGTCATGTGACCATGGGATACTTCTTATAGTCAGTACTGAAGTAGCCCATTTTCAATATTTGTACAATGTATTGACCATACAGAGAGACCATATAGAGCATTGGCTTGGTGTAGTAGTTAACGCACCTGGCTAGAAGTCAGGCTAGACTGTGAGTTCTAGTCCTTTTGGGCACAAAACCAGCTGGGTGTCCTTGGGCCACTCCTCTCTCTCAGCCCTAAGAAGCAAATAATGATTAACCACTTCTGAAATCTTGCCAAGAAAACTGCAGGCAATTGTCATGGTTCCACAATGAATTGAAGGCACAATAAAGAAATAAATACCATTGACTATGACTATACAGGCTGGTTTCACAAAACACAGTGAAATATAAAAAGACCAACATTAAAACTAACCACACTTTGTACACTATGCACATGAAATAATTAGTTCTTAAATGTCCTTCATATACAGAGAGCTCTAGAACAAACCACAATTCTTTCTGTGATTCATGACATCATCACATGAATTTATCATTTGCATCACTTGTGGCATGCAACTAATGCAAATTACATGATTTGCATCATTACGTCAGGATGAGCATGAGGAGATGTCACTTGCCTCATGTTTTCAACTCGTTGAAGTTGTGAGTGCTCCATCCCTGGAGGTTTTTTAAGAAGAACTTGGACAGCCATCCAGAATGGTATAGGGCAGGGGAGTTGAACCCCGATCGCATCGCGGGCCGTATTGGGATGTATTGGGATTTGTTTTGCCTTTGCTTGGCCAGGATGGGCTGGGTGGGCCACATTTGGCCCATGGGCTGTGTGTTTGACATGCCTGGTATAGGGTCTCCTGCTTGAGCAGTGGACTGGTCTAGAAGACCTCCAAGGTCTCTTCCAACTTTGTTATTCTGTATTCTGTTTTGTCTTAGCTGGTAGCTATAAAGATCTGGTAATTAAGTGAATCTCAGCATTCTCAGTGCACAGACACTTTGCAGACATCCTGGTTTTAGGGACACAAAAGTTTTTACTCTGTGGATAATATTTTTTATCCCTAAGAGATAGTTCTGCTTGTCTTAAAGCAAAAGCAGCAACCACTTTTCTGCCGCTTCATAGAGAAACAGATGGATTATGTCAGAGGGTTTTGTGAATTACATCTTATTTCATCAGATGCACAAAGTGCCTTCAGTATGTATAGTTACACAGAGACATTTATGATTTAATGGGGGTTAAGTGCAAACAATGAGGTCAAAACCAAACAAAATGCTGAAAGCAGAGACAGTGATGAATATCTCTCAGTGGCCATTCACAAAATGTCTATTGAACCATGATACAGCCATCCTTGGCAGAGGTTACATAATTAGTTTGGTAGTTTCTAAACAGATTATTTATTCTTGCTCAAATCCAAAGATCCATACCTCGTAAATTGCTTTACTTTGCAGTTCACTGATTTTTACTCTGTGGATAATATTTTAAACATATGGGGAAGTGGACTATGAATGTAGTCTATGAATGATTGCATCAGTATAAAACTTTATCTTGTCTTTACTGTGTCATAAGTCCCTTCTTTGTTTGGTAAAACTGTGGATGGAATTGGAGGACCTACAGGTAGTCCTCGACTTACGAGCCCAAAATTTCTGTTGCTAAGTGAGACAGTTGTTAAGTGAGTTCTGTTCCATTTTATGACCTTTTTGCCACCGTTGCTAAGTGAATCACTGCAGTTGTTAAGTTAGCAGCACAGCTGTTAAGTGAAGGTGGCTTCCCCATTGACTTTGCTTGTCAGAAGGTCACAAAAGGGGCTTCTCATGACCCTGGGACACTGCAACAGTCACAAATACATCCCAGTTGCCAAGCATCTAAATCTTGATCATGTGACCATGGGGATGCTGCAAAAGTCATAAGTGTGAAAATTGTCACTTTTTTCAGAGCCATTGTAACTTCAAACAGCTACTAAATGAACTGTTGTATGTCAAGGACTACCTATACTAAGGAAAAGCTGCATGGTTCACATAATGTAAAATTTGTCTTTCCTTATCTTGGGGTCCATTAGAAATGTTGGTCTGAAGTTCCCAAACCCACTGCATGTACCATAAACAATTGTGACATTCGGCTATGGAAATCATTATTTGTATTTACAAGGGTGCAAGTCCTTTAGCACAAGAATAGGCATCATGATGGAACCACCGTAATTGAAACTCCATTCTTAGTGACCATCAGGCTGCACAATAGCTTCGAATGTCTCACTACCCAGAAAAAAAAAAAGGTCCCATCTTTAGGACAAAGAGCAACTACCAAACTTGCCTTCTGCTGCATTAGTCATGGCAGCCATTTTGTGAGAATTTCACAATACGCAGTGAAGCTAGGATGGCCTTTTCCAACACTGTGATTCTGTGCCTCCAAAATGTCATATTAATTGGTTAGATAGAAATCTAAATCCTGTCTTTCCTCCAGGAGCTCAAAGTTGCACTCATTGTAATCCCTTGTCCATGTGTTTTTTTTCTCCCACAAAAATAACCCTGCGACATAGGTTAGGTTGAAAGATAATGGCTGGCTGAAAGCCCCGGGTGAAATTTCATAGTCAATGCTGAATTTCAGTGAGAGTTCCTCCCAGTCTTAATCCACACCTTAATGATCACATCACAGAGATTCAAAAAGGTTTGCCCACTCATTTCATAGTAGCTTTTGAAATTCAGCTCAGCAGGTGCACAGGGTTGTGGTGAGGGTTGCTTACACCATATGCCCATAACAATTTCACCGGATCAGTGCTTACCTAAATACCTGCTTTTGAGCTCTAGAATAACAAAGGAAAGTACAAATGTGGTTAGTCTGTAATCAATATGCTGGAGTTCCACAAAGCACTTGGCAATCAGTGTCTGTCCTGTTTTATCAGATAGATGTATATCATGCCAAAGCAGATATTTCAATTATAAACTTGCCAGTTAGTCTCAGACTTACAGAAAACAATTGAATAGTCTTTTCAGTATTTATAGGTTCTTTAAGAACCTTTTAAAGTGATTCTCTCTCATCAGAACATTTTTATAGTTGGAAAGAATAAAATTGATAAATAGTTCTAGTTCTGAAAGAATGGCATGATGGCGGCCAAAGACAACAGTGAAATGGTCAGCTGCACATTAATGTAATCATGCAGCAGATTCTTTCTTATTTGTTTGTTTGTTTGTGTGTGTGATGGTATGCATGTATAGAAAGAGAAACATTTTATTCAAAATTTCAACTGCAATTACATATATATATACGCAATTGTAATTTTTAACTAGATCAAACTTGTTCTTTAAATTAGCCTATCATCTGTCTGTCTATCATCCATCCATCCATCCATCCATCCATCCATCCATCCATCCATCCATCCATCCATCCATCCATCTATCTATCTATCTATCTATCTATCTATCTATCTATCTATCTATCTATCTATCTATCTATCTATCTATCTATCTATCTATCATCTAGTACTTAAAAATAAAAGAAAAAATAAGCTAGAAAGTATAGAAAAGAAAAAAGAATATTGTAAAGAAAAAGAAATAAAAAGAAATGATTTCCCCCTTCAACACAGCAAATATAAACAATCACATGATACCTGGAGGCTGCAACTATTGTAAATAGATGCCAGTTGCCAAACACCTGAATTCTGATCACATGACCTTGGGGACATTGCAATAGTCATAAGTGTGAAGACTGGTCATAAGAGGTTGCTAAATGAATGATCACAATTAAGGACTATCTGTATCTATCTTAACTTTGATCAAATAAACCTACTTTATATTTGTTCCTTTAACTTTTAACAATCTTGATATTTAGTCCTTTCAAATAATGTCCAAGAACTTGATTTTTTTTGTGTGTGTGTTTTCCTTGTCCCTTTATCCTTTCTCTCAAAGTTTTTCAAAGCTTAACAACCCTATTTTTTAAATCCAATATAGGAAAATTATCAATTATCTTGGTTTATCTTAATCTTTTTTAATCTATTATGACGTTAGCCAGTTTCTTTTCTATGTCCAATGTAGTATTTTTTCCCCCTTATCATTCTTGTAGCCGGTCATTGTTAAATCCATCTTTAAATTTCAGATCCATCTCAGTCTTGTCCAGTAAAATTTGTTCGTCTCCCTCACATTTTTTAAACACAGTCTATCTATAGAGACAAACACTCTTAAAATTAACTTTTGGGTCCATTGTTCAAAAATATCCTTCCATAGGTCCAGTATTAAAATATTTTGCTTCATTCTGTACTTGTAAGTCAACTTTAAGTGTTGTCTTTTAATTGTAATCTTCAGTTCCTTCTAATTCTCTCTAGTATCCAACCTTCAAAGTTCCATCCCATCATGTTTTTTAAACAATTCAAAACAAAAGTATTTTCCCATGGGGAGGAATTTTATAATTAATCCCAAAATCTTATTTCAAATCCATCTGTACTTTTATTTTATTTCTAACTTTCTAAAATCAAAGTTTTAATCACTTTTCTGCTGTTTATTAGTTTTTGTTACTAAATTCTTAAGTTTAATTCTTAAACTTGTATTCTTAAACTAAATTATTACGTTTAATTCTTAAACTTGTATTACATTTTTTTTTTTGCTAAGGATTGTAGCTAAAAAGTAATTAATTAGCAATTTCCAAAAGTAATTCAAAAAGGAAACAAGTGAATCCAATGTCGCTTTTGAAGGTGCTCGCTGTAGTTTGAGCGGGATGATATTCCTTTATTTCTCAGAGGTCTAAATCTGCCAGAGACCATTGTCTTTCAGTCTCTTCATGAGGAGAAACTGTCCGAACACTTGTGGAAGATCTTGAGTCTCTCCTGAGAGGAAGCATGAAGAACCAATCTCATAGTTCCGGAATAGGCTCTTTATTCTTACTCAGTTATCAGCTCTACTTTAGGAGATCTGTGTTCAGTTCGCCATTTCTTCCTTAGAAGTCTACAGGTAGCAGATTCTCAAGGCAGACTTCTCTCTTTAGCAGAGACAGTTGTACCAAAACAGTCCAAGTGAAAAGCTCCTTCATGATAAAGGTATCATCAAGATACCAAAAGGAGCTGTGGTGGTACAGTGGTTAGAATGCAGTACTGCAGCTAATTCTGCTCACAGCCTGGAGTTCGATCCTGATCGGCTCAAGGTTGATTCAGCCTTCCATCTTTCCAAGGTTAGTAAACTGAGGACCCAGATTGTTGGGGGCAATTTGCTGACTCTGTAAACCACATAGAGAGGGCTATAAAGCACTATGAAGCGGTATATAAGTCTAAGTGCTATAAGATATTATGATAAAGCTAGCATGTTATTTCCCCTTGGAATTAACAGAAAAGTAGGAAGCCAGGGAAGCTGTAGTTTATGAAAAAGATGACAGTACAAAGAAAACTAGGCCATTCATCCTGTCCTTGCTTCGCATTAAATAACTGCAAGAACAGCACATTTTATACATATGAAATCTTCCAACAATCTCTTCTCCATTGAAATATTTACGAAGTACATTTTCTTTGATGTAATGGAATGAGAATAGATTGGACAAATGCAAAATGCATCTGTTCAGCTTTATTTTAAATTAGCTTTTCTCAGACTGACATCCCGCAGATGTGTTGGACTGCTGTTCCCTTTCTTTCTTCTACTAGCATAGCTATGCTTTCTGAAACCAGAAAGTATAATTTAAGACCTTGCCTGGTAGTGGTCTTTTTTTTTCTCCCTGCATAAAACCTCTGGGTCATTCCAAATTTCACCTTCCCCAAAATCTTAAACTTGGCCTCCAGACACTGGTATGTTGATCATGGATATGTTCTGCTTTCTGGCTCTTCCGAGGCTGTCACATTTGTTTTGATTCATTTTCACTGCTATTTGTAGATTTGGGTTTAAACAAGCAGGGGCTGTATTCCACGACACCGTGGGACTTGGGAAACTGAGGCAATGAAGGTCTAATTCAACTGCTGCCCCAAAGATAAAAGAGTGTAGATAGTGCTGCAGTATTTTCCTTGGAGCTGCAAGGTGGGCAAATACAAAGTTGTGAGAAAACCTGCCTTGTTTTTTGTCCTACATAATTGGGTTTTATCCTTTGCCAAGGATGGAATACAGCAGTGGGGATGGCTATGTGATGCACAACATTGCTGCCAAAGATGTGAAAGTGACACTGTTTTACTTTTTGTAACAGTACTTGAACTGTTGCTACATTTTAGTCTGAAGGGTTTTATATATCTTCTTGTGAGTCACATTAAATGCCTCTGTGTGGCAGTAAGGCAACGTAACATTAATTTTGATGAATAACTGAATGGATAATATGGACTGAGCGAATTCACCGTGGGTCACTGCAGTTCTTCTTGACTGAAATCTGATCTCAGATTTCCCTAATTTGATACCCTCCAGACATATGCTGCATACAACATTTTGAAGTTTCACTTAAATCATCTGGAAAGGCATGAGATTGGAGACACTAATTATACTATGAAGATTTTTCTGCAGTGTTTTTTTATTATAAGAATAGAAGCCCAAATAAACATGTACAGATATTTCTCTTACCATGAAGCATGACATTTCCTGAGGTTCTTGTAAAAATAATAAATTGTCTATGACATCAAGTTTCCTATTCTGTCTGAGTAATCTCATTCCTTGGCACTGATCTCCATCTCACGTTTTAAAAGGCAATTTCCTACATTTGTGCTTTAGCACTTTGAGCTCCCAATTGGGGATCCTGAGAAAGGAACTACCTGACCTGCTGAATCAACTTCCTGCTTGCTTCCAAATACTTCTATCCTGCATCTTAACAGAATAACAGAGTTGGAAGGGACCTTGGAGTTCTTCTAGCCTAACCCCCTGCATAGGCAGGAGACTCCATGCCATTTCAGGCAAATGACTGTCCAATCTCTTCTTAAAAACCTCCAGTGATGGAGCAGCCACAATTTCTGGAGGCAAGCCCTTCTACTGATTAATTGTTGTAACTATCAGGAAAGTTATCCTTATTTGTAAGTTGGTTCGTTCTCTGATTAGTTTTCATCCATTAGTTCTTGTTCTGCCCCTCCCCTTCTTTTTATGGAGTCCCTTAGCTATTGGATCATTGCTATCATGTTACTCAGTCTTCATGGACTATGTGAAACTGAACTTTATGAAAGCATAAAGCTACATAAAAAAATTAAGCTTGAGCTTAGCCTTTCCCACAGACATAGAAAATGATAATATCCCCAAGCAACTTATAACAATAACAATAATAAAGTTGGAAGGGACCTTTGAGGTCTTCTAGTTCAACCCCCTGGTCCCTTTTGCCTCTTTGTATGACATTGTCAAATTCTTGACCCACCCCCCCAGTAGAGTTGCAGCAACGATGATGTCACAGAAAGTTATGGAAGGAACAGTCAGCCATTGAACACTAGAGACTGATATTATCTTGCTGGAATGTTAGTCTGGTGACAATACATGAGAAATGCCACATGCTTCCCCATGTATTGTTTTCATTGAAGTCAGTGGGACATATTTCACCTATGTTATTTCCGGATTGCCTGGTGGCGACAACAGTGATGTGACAGGAAGCAGTATTTATTTTTCCCACATGGCTACATTAGAGGTCAAGGAAGGTTCATATGAAAGTGCCATGAAGAAGCTTTGAGAGACTTTGTGGCTGACTGGAAACCACATAGAATCAGTTGCAGTCATAACAATTATATGCTTAGAAAACAATTGGCTGCTTCTCTGATTTAGATACGGTAGGATGCATTATTCCTGTTTTCTTAGTAAACATTTTTGAGCATAAGAGAAGTCATTTAACCTTGGATTGTTAAATGACTGGGCAATCGCTTCAGCATTCAATGTTTCAGCTTCAAAAGTACATACCTCACCCCTGAAAAACATAAATGAAATTTGCAAATGCTAATTGCTGTAAAGGTCAATATTTAAAAAGTGTAATTATAAATTAAATGGAAATTTATTTATTTATTTGCTATAGTTATATCCTGCCTGCCCTTCAGGATCTCATGGTTCTTAGACACCTATTTCAGTTGTTTGTTTTTTTTACCAACAACAACAAAATGAGACAGAGCAACCTAAACTAGCCTGTCACCCAGTGAGTTTACATCGTCAAGAAAGACTTAGATTTAAGTCTCCCTGGTCTTAATTTGATGCCTTAACTATTATGCTAGGGTTCTTCAAACTTTGCCCTTTTATGACTTGTAGACTTCAAC
This sequence comes from Protobothrops mucrosquamatus, assembly GCF_001527695.2. Taxonomy (NCBI): domain Eukaryota; kingdom Metazoa; phylum Chordata; class Lepidosauria; order Squamata; family Viperidae; genus Protobothrops; species Protobothrops mucrosquamatus. Next base: position 538,306 of record NW_015387845.1, read on the forward strand.
TCCCAGAATTCCTCAGCCAGCATGAAGTCCACAAGTCATAAAAGGATCATGTTTGAAGATCCCTGTATTATGCTATACATACTCTTTCTCATATTATTATAAAGAGGAGAACTGGACCTCTCATATACCCTTTTTCTCAACTTTGGCAATGAAGATGTATGGACTGCAACTTCCACAACCCCCTAACCAGCATGTTGAAGTCCATGCATCTTCAAGTTCTCAAGGTTCAGCAACACATTCCTAACCCCTTCAAACAGACCAATCTGTGACAGCCCTTCATCAGCTCAATAGTTTCTTATCAATTAGGAAATATAGCCACTTTTATTTGAAATTGACAGATGATTTAATTTAATGCACTTTCATTGAGAATTTCTGTCTTTTCTTAAGGATATACAGTATTTCAGGGGTTGCAATTAATATTGGGGTTGAAATCAGGAAAGGGAGAGAGTTATATTTGCATTGTACCTGGTGTTATGTCCATACCACATTGGTTAGTTTTGTATATCCTCAGCCCAATTTATGTAATAGTTCAATTGATGTTGATGTTTTAACCTAGTTAATGAATTAATCTGGGTTTACTGAAGATGTTAATCCATAATCTAATCAAATAAGCTGGATTTGTGCAATATATTAAGCTTGTCTTAATGAATCAAAGTTAATACTAATCAAGTTGAGCATATTATGCAAGTATGGCCTTTAACTAATTTAGTTATGCATCTTATTTGAATGCACTTTTTGTATTGAAGACATCGTTTTAACCTATGGAGTTCAAAGAAAGCTTTATTGCACATTATTTTTTTCCTCCAGGACTTTTTTGAGGATATACCATATGCAGAAACTGTCTCACCCAAGCTAATGGTAGGATGACCTTATTTCTCAGAATAATAATTTATAGCATAGTCCCATCAGTTCATAAAATCTTAGATGTCTAAACTCTACCCCAATCAAAACTGTAATCCTAATCCAAAAGTATTAATTTATCATATAATAAAAATTGCACAAAACTGAAAATCTTACTATCATAATACATTCTTTGGAACAGACTTTCAAGGATAAACCTGGTGTCCATCTGCAGTTGAACAGTGTTTTCTTTCAACCACAGTCTCTTAAAAAAAAATCCACTTTCTTAGAAGGGTGACAGACAATAGATCATTGTTTTTTTAAGTTCTAATAACTGCATCTCAGAACAATTATAGCATGCGGGGTTAAAAGGGACTAGCAATAAAATGTAACATTGATTGCTTCTAAATGCCCACACTGAAATGAGATGGGTCAGAGAGCTGCAAAAATGTATTTGGTATTATCAAATGACTAATTTGATGTTAAGCAAGTTACAGTTTCAAAAAAATGAATATAACTTTAACTAGAAAATGTAAAAAAAACTTTATGTAAAAAAGAAAACTTTTTTTTGAAAAAAAGGAAATAGAAGTGAAGTTTCTTGTCAGCAGAGTAAATAAATTAAATATCTGTGGTATGGAGAACATAATTTTGGATCTTTCTCAAAAAAGTTCTAAAAGCTACTTCCAAATCACGCTCTGCACAATGATCAAAGCAGACTTTGTTCTGTTCACATTTCCTTTGGAAACATTGTGTTTTTTCAAACTTATCCTGGATAGAGTTCTTAAGTGTTCTACTCAACCATGACTCCATTTGAATACAATGATATTTTCCTACTTCTTACAAATCCATTTATGATTTGTAAGAAGTAGGAAAATATCATTGTATTCAATAAATGGTCATGTGAAGTCTCTGGCTTATACACTCCTATCCATTTATATCCATTTATCAAGGATATGTTTCTATGCATAGGAGTCCTTGGAAAAATCCTGTTTCTAGTTAATCTGTATTGTTGCTTTCCAGTAATATCACATTAAAGATTCAATAGCTTGTGCTGATAGAATGCAGGACTTAGTTTCCTCTCCAACATCACAAGAAGTTAAAGATCCACAGTGTCACATACACAAAGGAGTAGGTGCTGTTTATGAGTATTTTTATTATTATCTTCTACCTTTGTTTTCAGGGAGCAGATTCCAACACAAAAGGGAAAGAAATCATATCCATTAGCTGAGGTGACTGGTTTATTGTAGATATGTTCAAGTAGTTCTTGACTCACAACCATTCATTTAGTGGCCATTTAAAGTTACAAGGGCAGTGGAAAAAGTGACTTATGACTGTTTTTCACACTTCCGACCACTGCAGCATCCCCACGGTCAAAATTCAGATGCTTGGCAAGTGGTTTACATTTATAATGGTTGCAGTGTCCCAGGGTCATGTGATCCCCTTTTGTGATTTTCTGACAAGAAAAGTCGATGGGGAAGCCAGATTCACTTAACAACCATGTTACTAGCTTAATAACTGCCATGATTCACTTAACAACTGTGTCATAAAATGGGGCAAAACGCACAACTGTCTCTCTTAGCAACAGAAAGTTTGGGCTCAATTGTGGTCATAAGTCAAGGACTATTTGTGTGACATATTTTAAGTTTGAATTGTCCCAAAGCCACAAGAGTCCCCATCCTGCTGCACCAAAAGTGTTCTGATGTTGGAATAAGTCATTTTAACCTTGCTGTAAGTAATCCAACTTCCAAATGGATCTCCCAAAGGTGCTTTATCAAGAGGCCACTGGACTTTCTTGTTTTTCTTTAAAGACATTTTGCTTCTCATCCAAGAAGTTTCTTCAGCTTTGACTGGATACTGGGGAATGGAAGGATTTATATTCCTTGCAGACAGCTGGTCATTTCCATATTTTTAGTGAGTCATTGAGGCCACTATTCTCTCTAAAACAAGGCTGTCAAACTCGCAACGTCACGTGATGTGTCACGACATACGGCAACTTTTTTCCATTGCCGGCAATGGGATGGGCACATTTTCGACATGACACATCTGGCTTGTGGGCCGGCAGTTTGACACCCTTGCTCTAAAACAGACATGTCAAACACAAGGCCCTGGGGCCGGATGCGGACCGCGAAGTGGTTTCATGTGACCCGCAAAGCCATCCTGGAAACAGTGAGGGAACGGCCCCTGCTGCCTTGGCCCTGGCCCAGGCTGGCCAGGAGCCAATGTACAATTTTGTGGTGGCCATCTATGCTGAAACGCATTCAGTCTTAGCTCCACAAGGCCGTCTAGAAACAGCGAGGAACCAGCCCCTGCTGCGTCGGCCCGGGGTGCATGCTGGGGAGGTGTCACCCTTTGTGAGGCATGAAGAAATGGACCATGCCTTGGCGCTTGCCCCGGTCCCACCCCCTTCTGCCAGAGGCCCTCAGATCTGTCCCACTCCTGCCCAGGCCCCCACAGGCACCCTTGACGCGAACGATGTAGAGCTGGCCATGCCCACCCAGTAGGCCACACCCACTCCATCCACGCCCACCCAGTAGGCGGCACCCACCCTGCACCCATGCCCCCCCGAGGGCAACCGCAATGCTGATGCGGCCCTCAATGAAATTGAGTTTGACACCCCTGCTTTAAAAGAATGCAAATGACCAGCTGTCTGCAAGGAATATAAATCCTTTTATGAGAAGCAAACCGTCTTCAAAGAAAAACAAAAAAGTCCAGTTGCCTCTTGAAAAAGCACCTTTGGGATAACCATGACCTGGATGACTGAAAATCTCCATAGACATTTCCAAATGGATGGTTAGAACAGCAGACTGAGTTCACAGTGTTTCTTTTTGACATCAGGCCATTTCTGGTAAGGCTGACATGGGTCAATGCAATGTCAGATTTCTTCCAGTGAACCATTGGAAGACTTTGGGGTCAGAACAGTTTCAACCTCTTTTGTACATCTCTAATTTATGGCTTTCCATAAAAAGAAATGCCTTTCTAATGTACTTTTGGTGCTCTGCCTTGCTAAAATATAGCCATCCTTTTGGGCCATCTTCATTCTTTGATGCGATTCTAGAGTGAAAGAGGAGAAAATGATGGTTTGACAGACAAGCATGCATACACATCTGCAACTCCTTAAAGCAGGCATGTCAAACTCGCGACGTCATGTGACATTGTGCGACGTATTGGAGCTTTTTCTCCATTGCCAGCAATGGGGTGGGTGTGGTTTCCTGGTGATGCGTCCGGCCCGCGGGCCGGCAGTTTGACACCCCTGCCTTAAAGCAAGGACATTTTTTCCCCTCTGGCTCATGTTGCAGAGGCCAATTTTACAATCCCAGGAAAGAAGGAGCTGCTTTAAAAAGGAGCTGACAAAATACTGTGCAAGTGCTCCCAACCACCCACTGGAGACACAAAGCACTTTTTTTCTTTTGAAATGCAAAACACTGCTCAAGCCTATTCTTTAACTAGTCTGGCTACTTCGTGAACTTGGGGTAACATGATAGCAGTGTTCCAATATCTCAGGGGCTGCCCCAAAGAAGAGGGAGTCAAGCTATTCTCCAAAGCACCTGAAGGCAGGACAAGAAGCAATGGGTGGAAACTGATCAAAGAGAGAAGCAACCTAGAACTAAGGAGAAATTTCCTGACAGTTAGAAAAATTAGTTAGTGGAACAACCTGCCTCCAGAAGTTGTGAATGCTCCAGCACTGGAAGTTTTTAAGAAGAGACTGGACAGCCATTTGTCTGTAATGGTACAGGGTTTCCTGCCTGAGCAGGGGGTTGGACTAGATGACCTCCAGGGTCCCTTCCAACTTTATTATTATTATTATTATTATTATTATTATTATTATTATTATTATTATTATTATTATTGTTGTTGTTGTTGTTGTTGTTGTTGTTGTTGTTGTTGTTGTCTTAACAGCTTTATCAATAGCTAGAGACCCCAGGGCTGCTGCTCTTTATCACACGTGAAAAAGAAGCAATTTCAGCAGTTCTACCTCACAGGGTACGTCCTAGAAAACATGAGTTGTGTTTCTAGGAGGTCTCTTCTAGTTGGCTTTAAAGAATATGAAGACAAATACAAATACTTTCCATTTAAAGAGGCAGCAATGCTTGGAAAGTTTGGTCAGCAGGAAGAGGGTTAAAACGGCTCCTTCCTGCTAATTCCCACAGTATATCTGTAGTGATGCAAGTAATTGCATTCGTTTGTAAGATTTTTGTTTATAGATGAGGAGCAATAAAGTAACTCCATTTATTTTTCCTGACATTCGTATACCATTCCTAATCAACTACAGGTAATCCTTGACTTACAACCGTTTGTTAAGTGACTGTTTGAAGTTACAATGGCACTGCAAAAGTGACTTATGGCTGTTTTTCATACTTATGACTCTTGCAGCATCCCCATGGACATGAATCACAATTCAGATGCTTGGCAGCTGGTCACATTTATGTTGGTTGCAGTTTTCCAAGGTCATTGATCCCATTTTGCAATCTTCTGACAAGCAAAGTCAGTCGGGAAGCCAGATTTACTTAACAACCATGATACTAACTTAACAACTGCAGGGATTCATTTAACTGTGGCAAGAAAGGTAGTAAAATGGAGCAAAACTCACTTAATAACTGTCCTGTTTAGCAACAGACATTTTGGACTCAGTTGTGGTTGTAAATCGAGAACTACCTATATTAACCGCTTCTTAAAGCCAAGCAAAATTTTGCATTTGTCTCTGTGAAATTTCATTTTGGTATTTTCAGCCCATTTCTTCAACCAATCAATACAGTTTTGAATTTCATTTTTATTCTCCGTGGTAATGGTTCTCCCACTGAATTCTAGATAATCTGCATATATGAAAAGCATCGCCTTCACGTCCACATAATATTGAGTAGTGGAAACCTTGTGTCATCTCAATTCAATATCTCACTCTAGTCTGATTTCCCTCTTTAAAGCAATAAGAAAAAAGCTGACTCATCCTTGCCATGCATTTTTTTAAAATTTTAGATAATCTCAGCAAAATAGATTTAAGGGGGACAAAAAAAGAGGTGACAAAATTGGTCAATAAAGCCACTAAGTTAATCTAGCAGTCATGAAATGAGTATAACCAACATCAGTATAACAACTGTGACTCTGCACATTGAGGGGAAAGTTACTCTGAGATGATGCGATTTCCAGAATCAGAAGTCATCTGTCTGGACTCTATTAGAAATACTAAGTGAGATAGAAAATGACAGTTAGCCACAGCCTACTTGTCTTTATGGCACTCTAGAATACTTTTCCTATGGGTGAAAGTGTCCAATTTGTTTAGAAGTAATTTACTGCCTTTGTGACCTTATTATAAATTAGTGCGATATCAGCTGCTCTTCACCTCATGTTAACGACCAGTAAATAAAATGTTAATTTACTTTACAGCTTTGTGTTGCAAAGGTTTCAGGTATTTGTATGGTTTTAATGAGTGTCCAATTTGCACAATAGGCTGAATGGATGACTATTAATAAAAGCATCTTTGCAGGGTGGAGATAATTATAATACATCAGATGGTGCCATTATTTGAGGTGGGATTTTGTTCTTCTACATCTCTCTTCCAGGGAGTATATATCTCTGCCTTTAGCCACTTGGACATACTAATGCCCCAGGAACAGACTGTAAATTTTCTAAATAGACAAATCTGCAGCAAATTAGCTTATCTGGGAAACAAGGATGTTGAATATATTTTTATAATGTGCTTTAATGAAGGTGCTGATGCTTTAGCATGAGGAAATATTAACACCCCCTTCAGTTTGAAGAGCCGTAGTCCAAAAATCAGGCATCTAATATACCTGTTGGCTAATAGACAGGTTCTTTTTCTTATAGGCCAGGAGTGTCAAACTGCTGGCCCGAGGGCCGGATGCATCATAGCAAACCCACGCCCACCCCATTGCTGGCAATGGCAAAAAGTCACAATACGTCGTGCCACGTCACATGATGTTGCAAGTTTGACACCTCTGTTATGGACAGAAATAAATAATGAGTTATTATTATTGTAGCTTCCTATAGCTTAAAGCAGGATTAGCAATGTAATACTTGCTGGAGTTTTCAGATTACAACTTGTATCAGAACCTGTCAAGGTATCTAATGATTAATGGGAATTGTAGTCCAAAAGAGTAGGAAGGACTCAAGTTGCCTGCCCTGGTTTAAGTATACTAAACAGTAGTAGTAGTAGTCAGTCAGCCATTCAGTCATGGCTGACCCTTGGCTACTCTATGGATCAGGACTCTTCATGCGCCTGTGTCTTGCATCGCCTTCTTCAAATCCACATGCTCATCCTGGTGTCGCCCTTTATAGTGTCCAGCCAATAGATGCTAAGGTGGCCCCTTCTCCTTTTTCCACTGATCACTCCCAGCATGACTGACATTTTAAGAGAGTCGGCTCGTATGACATGGCCAAAGTAGGATTGCCTTTGCTTGGTGATTGGACTTTGAGTGATATTTTTTGGTGAGATTCAGTCTAGGACTTTTTTGTGATTTTTGCAGTGTAATAATCATCTCCAGCAACATAATTCAAAGGCGTCCACCCTTCTCCTCTCGGACTTTTTCAGAGTCCAAGTTTTAGTAAACAGTAATCTATGCTAAGTTGGGTTTTCACTAAGGACAAGTTCACCTCTAGTTTTCATTTTCCTGAAAATTCCCTCTATTATGGCTTGAATTTTTCAAGGTTCAGTCATATATGCCTTTTCAAGTTTCTGGAAATAGGCTGAGAAGTACATACTGATAAGTCACTCTTCCCTCTTCCCTATGCGTATAAAGATAGCGTTCCTCTCTTTCACACTGGCTGCATTCATATAGCACATTTTACCAAATTACTGAATTATCCCATTTTCTGTGTTTCCACAAAATTTTAAACCATAGGATAAGCAAATGGCCTGGATTTTCACAGCATACTATAAAAATGAATAAAAATTCACTGTACTGGGTAAAGAGTTCCACTAAATTTCTCCCTGACTTGGTGAAATGTGTTATGTGAACATGCCTAGATTGTCAAGGCTTCTTCTCCTTCAGATACCCATATTGTGAAGGAAGCAGTCAAGTTTATTATTTATCTATTTTATTTGACTTCTGTACCATCTGACTCCAATTGATTCTGGGCAATTCACGGGTTAAAAACAAACAACAAATGTACGAAAAGTATATAGCAATAACAAGATGGCAGAACTGATCAAAAAGACAAACATCTCTCTCTCTCTCTCTCTCTCTCTCTCTCTCTCTCTCACACACACACACACACATACACACACACACACACACACACACACACAAGTTCCAACCATGCTAACTTAATGTCTATGAGAACAACTAGGTCTTTAAAGGCCCTCTGGAAAACTATTAGGATGGAAAAGATATTTGTACTTGTCCTCAAATATCCTTGGTCATGTGGACCAAGTCATTAGAAGTACTTCAAAAGGCTGAACTCTATGGAATGATTTTCAAAATAAACAGGGACCTATGTTTGGGAGATCATTATCTGAATAAATGTGACAATTTGTTAAGTCTTCTCAGAATATATCTATTTTCTGGAGAAAACTTCAGTAATCTTTTCAAGTAGTGAATGGGATTTTTTTGCCTATAATATTTAGACATTTGATATTTCCACATCCATAAATTATGTTTTTAGGATTTGAGGTTCTGAAGACTGCACATTTTGAATTAATCTGGACTTTATTGACAGCAGTGTCTGCAAGTGGAGAGATAGTGAGATAGAGTATGCTGTAGAAATTGTACCTTTATTTATTTGTTACAGCAGTCTTGTGACTCATGGTGGTTTACAGAAATAAAAACATCCACCATGCAACAAAATGAATTAAAATGGGGAAATCATCAAATTAAAATATTGTGAATTTAAATTAAACAGCAGCCCAATAAGAATTAACAGTTGGGTGTGTCTATGTTGATTGATTGATTGGTTGATTGATTGATTGATTAAAAGTCCTCTGGGAGAGCTCTGTTTTTGAAATGAGGGCCAGGCTCTAAATGTAACTAAATAATCCAGTTGATTATTGAAAGAGCATAATCTTCTTTGCTCACATATTTTTCTACCCTTTTGTATTATTTTAATAGATTAGCCTGTGGTTCACTTTGAGACCAGAATGCAGGGTCCTTGCTTAATACTGTATTTGGATTACTCTAGAGCAGTGCTTCTCATGAGCAAGGAACATAATCTTCTTTGCTCACATATTTTCCTAACTCTTTGTGTTATTTTAATACATTGGCCTGTGGTTCACTTTGAGACCAGAATGCTTAGTACTGTAATAATAAGCCCTTGCTTAATACTGTATTTGGATTACTCTAGAGTAGGATTTCTCAACTTTGGAAACTTGAAGATGTATAGACTTCAACTGCTGGCTAGGGAATGCTGGGAGTTGAAGTTCACATATCTTCAAATTGCCAAATTTGAGAAATATGCTGTAGAGATGTTTTCAACCTCACATTACTAGAGAGAACTTTGTAGATCCAGGGGAAAATCTTTAGCCTATGGCAGGAAATTACTGAACTCTAATCTAACCATGGTGTTTTTGGAATTGCTAACTCTTCTATGGTATTTCTTGAGGCAGATGGGAATAATGACCATACTATGGAGTTACTTAAGGTCTATAAGCAGTGCAATAAATTTCCCAAGGATTCTTGGGAAATTATTACCAGATTGAAGGTTTTAACAAAGTAATGACAGCTTGTTTTCATTTGGCCTCCTAGTCCTTTGTCACTACTAATTGTTGTGGACACTCATGGAGGAGGGGAGGCAATAATAAAATCTGTGTACAGACATCAAAATGCAACCCACATTACGTAGTTACTTTTGTTTGACATCTCATTATTTTCCCATCATTGTGTTTTTTATTGGGTGGCTATGCTAAATATATTGTAATGTGTCTCTATTTCAGCGTAGAGCATTGGTAGGAAACCAGGAGTCCTTGAGACATGGCTGAATTGCAACTTTAGACCTTTTTTTTACAAACTGACTATACTTTAGGGTTTCACATTTCTCATTTAACATCTACAATACAGCATAGTTTTTAATTTGTCAGATCTGTCCTAGTCTGATCCCTTAGGGAAGTAAAACTCTCAACTCCATTTGAAGTGAAAAGGCACTTTTACTAAGAGATACTAACTGCAGTAGACCTAAGCAGAATCTAAAATTCCCATGTGCCAATTTTCTTCTTCTTGTGCCTTATCCGTTATCGGACGTTGGTGATCATGCTGGCGATCCTGTTTTTATCAGCAGCTGCACGAAAAAGTGCTGCTGAGCTTTGTCCAAACCAGTCCCTTAGATTTTGAAGCTACGATGTTCTTCTTCTGCCTGGACCTCATTTGCCTTCAATCTTTCCCTGGAGGATTAAATGGAGTATGCCGTATTTTTCTGGGTGTCGCATCACATGTCCGAAATATTCTAATTTTCGTTTTTTAATTGTTTTGATGATTTCCCTTGGCTTTCCCAGGCGGCTTATCACCTCCTCATTTCTGATCTTGTCAACCCAGCTTATACATAACAGCCACCTGTAAATCCACATTTCAAATGCTTCTAGTCTCTTCAGGTGGCCTTCTGTCAGAGACCGACTCTCTACTCCATAGAGCAGGATAGAAAAAATATAACATCTGACAAGCCTGATTTTCAGTCTTAGGCTTATGTCGTGACTGCAGAAGACCTTTTTCATTTTGAAGAATGCTGTTCGAGCTTTTTCTATCCTTGTCTTTACTTCAACGGTCATGTCCTAGCTTTCATGTAAATTGGAACCGAAATGCCAATACAGAACTAAAACCCCTGGTTTCCCCCAACCCCCCTCCTCCCCTGTGGTCTATCCGAGCATAGCCAATCCAGCACTGCCGTGATGTTATGAGAAGCTCTGAGGTGTTTGGGCTGGTGAAATTCCACACTCAAGGCAAATGGTTTGAAGATGCCAGTGTGCCAGTATGAACTAGATTCCAAGCTGTTCTGTTCTTCCTCAACTGTCAATTCCCCCCCTCCCAATTTTCCATCATAAAGGTATGCAGCAAATTCCCTGTTTGTTCCCCCCTCCCTTCCCCATTGATGACAGAACACCAGCAAAGCATTAAGCCAAAGTTGCTGGTTCTGACATAATTGTTCTCTAGCAAGTTTGAGAATGTTTACTTGGTTTAAATACATAATGAAAACTGAGAGCCTAGAAAATATCCTAGGGAAAGTGCTTTTCTAATTCTTTAGCCTTTTTGGTATTCTTTCTTGCGAAGAAATAATTAGAAGAACTTACGCTCCATTTCTGTTCTTCCCTTTCATAAAGCTAGTCATCTTGTTATAATCGGCCATTTTCATTAATATTGATCTCTGTTTGGCATATAACAGCTTTTGCATTGCTATTTTCTGAAGATATCCTTTTTTCCCCTTCTCTGGCAAATGCTTGTTGCATCAAATTCTTAAGCTACAATTAATCCATTTGCTATTGGTTAGGTATACAAAGCTGCTTTTCTTTCTTTTTGTAAATGTAAAATGCATGCTTATACTTCTGTGTGCTAAAATCTGCTGCTGTTTGTGAATTCAGATGCTAGTTTAATCATTAACTATTCTCTAATTCGTTATCAGTTTAAAACAATTTGAACAGATTAGTCCCCCTTTTTTTAAAAAAAAATAGAAGTTCCACTATTTCACAAATTACAAAGCATAAATCTCTTGTATGTGTCATAGCCCAATAAAACAAATCCCAGATTTAAATGGCATCTGATATGTGTACACAAGCAAATGCACATATGGGAGAAATTGTATGTAGCTTAAGGTTGAACTGTGGAGTCTTTTGTTCTCTCTGAGCTTGGTTGTTTACTTGAAGATGTTTCATTATCCAACTAGGTAACATCACATTACCTGGTTGAGTAATGGCGCGTCTGCAGGAAAACAACACCAAGAACTATACAAACGCACACAAGTCTGTATAAAAACATGTTCCAAAACCCTTATTGCCACCATGTGAGGAAAGTAATTGGATATGCATCAGGAAAAAAAAGCAAGCCTAGTTTTCTTTAACTCTAAACAAAATGAATTTTCTCAGAACAGAAAACTCTTCATTTGATGTAATCTGAACTAAGAGCATTTGACAAATTGTTCTGGTGTTGATGTTTCCTTCTGAATTGAGTTTCTGCAGCAGAGGAAAGAAAAGTTTGATAGAAATAACACTCTTGCTAATCTACTTTTCTTTTTTTTATCCTCAAAGAGTTTCTCATTTTATCCTTAATTGGCCAATCAGCCTCATCTTCTCAAATGTAGGACTATCTCGTATTCTCTCTAATATCCACACTTATTTATAGTTTTACTAGCTGACCTTGCTAAGGACTTTCTACCCATTTCTGTGGACTGCAAATAAAGGTCATGAAGTAATGATCTTTCCAGAAGCAAATGTGTATTTCCAGCGAGGTTAAAAAAGCAAAATCCAACTCACCAAATTCATACAATTTTTGCTGGAAATCTGCACGCACCAGAAATGAAGCTTAAGCATATACAGGTAAAACTCGACTTACGACCACTGAACTGAACTGAACCCAACATTTCTGTTGCTAAGTGAAACATTTGTTAAGTGAGTTTTGCCCCATTTTACGACCTTTCTTGCCACAGTTGTTAAGTGAATCACTGCAGTTATTAAGCTAGTAACATGGTTGTTAAGTGAATCTGTCTACCTCATTGACTTTGCTTGTCAGAAGGTCGCAAAAGGGGATCACATGACCCCGGGACACTGCAACTGTCATAAATATGAACCAGTTGCCAAACATCCAAATTTTGATCACGTGACCACGGGGACAATTGTAAGTATGAAAAATGGTCATAAGTCACTTTTTTAGTGTAAATTTGAATAGTCACCAAATGAACTATTGTAAGTCGAGGACAACCTTTATGTGCATTTTCTCACAATTAAGATAAACATCTTTCACTTGTTTCTCTCATTCTCTTGCTTCTGTTTATTGCCTAAATAAAAAAAATCATGTAATTCTGCACTACCAGCAACCATAACATAAAGCAACCATACATTATCCCCCAAATCGCAATACATCTCTACAAGAATATTGTTTACATTAGATAAATTTACATTAACTTTAGAAGAGCTATTGTGAACAAAAACTGATATAATCCTAGACAGGTTTTTGTTGAAAATAGATCTACTGTGAATAACTGAACAATTGTCAGATAGACCTTCTACCACTTCTCTGTTACCAATATTAGGATTTTTGTGGGGGTGTGCAGGTAGTCCTTGACTTATGACCACAATTGAGCCCAACATTTCTGTTGTTAAGTGAGATATTTGTTAAGTGAGTTTTGCCCCATTTTACAACCTTTCTTGCCGCAGCTGTTCACTGCAGTTGTTAAGATAGTAACACGGTTGTTAAGTGAATCTGGCTTCCCCATTGATTTTGCTGATGAGAAGGTTGCAAAAGGGGATCATGTGATCCCAGGACACTGCAACCGTCATAAATACGAGTCAATTGCCAAGCATCCGAATTTTGATCACATGACCAATGGGGATGCCGCAATGAGCATAAGTGTGAAAAATGGTCATAAGTCACTTTTTCCAGTGCCATTGTAACTTTGAATAGTTACTAAACAAATTGTTGTTAAGTCGAGGACTACCTATATATGCCTATATATATGTGTGTGTATATATGTATGTGTGTGGATGGGTGGGTGTGGATGTATGTACACACACACATATGCATACATATACATATACAAATATTCACACCACCCACAGAGACACATACATCGATATGGACGTATGTTTCACTTAACATACAGTATATATTTGCTGAAGTCCTTGATGCCATTTATAACATTAGTCCTTGAAAAATCTGGAAAATGTTAACATGTGTTATTGATTTGAAGCTAGAAAGCTATTTGTTCTACTTTTGTGGGATGCCAGAAAATGTATTATTTATAGCTGAAGCCTAATAAAATCTAAATATTGCAAGAATTACTGGAGTATAAGATCAGCTTATCTGGGATCATTTTCAAATATTCAGTTGGATGCCAATCATTACATGAAAATTCAAATTTATGTGCACATGCATGCAGAACTCAAAATACGAATAAAATGGCATGCCTTTAAAGTTGCCTATCCACGCAAGCACAAAAGAGTCAGGACAGGTCAGAAACACTTTCTACATCCATTATACATGGTGCCCCCACTGTCCCAATCCCACTCTTTGAGCTGACTCATCTTCAGCATGTATGCACTTGAAAATTAATAGAGATTTGTCTTTTCTGGAACCCTGATACTGGTAGGCCTCGACTTACGACTTCAATTGAGCCCCAAATTTCTGTTGCTAAGTGAGACATTTGATGGGTGAGTTTTGCCCCATTTTACGACCTTTCTTGCTACAGTTGTTAACTGAATCACTGTAACATGGTCGCTAAGTGCATCTGGTTTCCCCATTGACTTTGCTTGCCAAAAGGTTGCTAAAAGTGATCACATGACCCCAGACACTGCAACCATCATAAATATGAACCAGTTGCCCTATCATGGGACCATGGGAATGCTGCAATGGTTGTAAATGTGAAAAAGGGTCATAAGTCACTTTTTGCAGTGTCATTGTAACTTTGTACAGTCACTAAGCGAATGGTTGTAAGCTGAGGACTATATGTATAAGAGACTTCCCCATTCAAAAAGGGTTTGTATATTCAATTGAACTTCAGCAGGATTTCCCTCTAGACCTTGCTCATAATGAATCAAGGTCAGAAGCAAGGATGGTAAAGATATCATCTTCCTACTCTCTTTTAGTTATCACATATCCACGCTGAATGCCAGCATAGTACAATAGCTGGATTGCCAATGTCTGACTCTAAAACTGTGGTTGAACTTCATCTATGGAACTGATTAACATCTGCCTACCACATGTATATACAGTATACCATGGCTGGGTTTAGACAACACAGTTCCTGATTATTGCATTATATTATTTACTGGATTTGCACAATATTTGAATCATAAGTTATCCAAATGGGCAGGGTTCACACAATATGCTGAAGGAAAAAAAACCTAAATGAAAACTAAAACTAAAAGCTAAACGAACTCAGCATATTGGGCCAATGCAAGAGCTAGGCTATTAAGCACATCATTCATTGCCAGTCTGTCCACGTAATTTTTACATGTTTCTGAGTGTTATTTTTCCCTCTTGAAGCCAGGAATGCATTTAACAACTTTTTTTTCCTGCCAATGTTGAAATCTCCCATGAATCAACTTGAAAACTGGAAGAAATCTACATGCACACTATATATGAGATTGGCAACTTTTTAACCAGGTCCAGGGAATTATAAAGTTTATGGTCTATTGCTTCATATATTTTGATGTGTTAAAGTGTGTTAGGATAGCCTCCAGGACAGAAATTATTTAGGTTCAAATGTTCAATACCCCTTTGATCTGATGCAATACTGCTCTGAAGAGCTTAGTCTAACAAATTTGTGCTGTTGACAGTTTGTGGTATTATCTGAGCTCTTGACTTTACTTCATCTCTAAAAGGTTAGTTTACATCCATTGTTTCTTGTCCTGCCCTCTGGTGCTTTGCAAAATAAGTTGATCCCCTCTTCTTTGTACCAGTCCCTCAAATACTGGAACATTGCTACACTGTCTCTTCTTTAATTTATTTCTGAAATGAAATAGAGTATTTTTTTTGCAATTGAAATATGCCAGTTTGGTGATATGCATGCTTGTAGCAAATTCAAATTTTTTAGAATATTTATATTAGGACTTATGCTATTGAGAAAAACCTATAAGATGTGGCAGAATAGAGTGCTTATGAATGAGATTTCTCATTTACCTTTTTATTAATTTTATTTTTTGCTTCATTTTTGAAATTCCTCTGGTGCATTTCATGGAATACTTAGAAAAGGACATTCTGAATGAATACGTTGGAGACCCACTAGAGAGTGAGATGACCTTAACAAAAATCTTCTTCAAGTCAATTTTGATTCATGGCAATTTCATGGACATCATGAATTTTCTTGGTACTAATGCAGAATTGGTTATAGTACCTTATTTCAGTGTGATTTTTGATTTCTTAGTCTAGCCTATAATTCTGATACTTCCTGAAAGTCTCCCAGTCCTATTTAGCTTTCAAACCAAGTTCATGTTTCCTAACTAAGATTTGTGGCTTACCATTTTGCATGAACCAGATCATTATAGCTAGTTGTACAAAGTATCGTTAAAACAATCCTTCAGTTATATGATATATGAACCCAGGCTACATTTAGAAAACAATTCAAGTAGATAAGAGGAAAAAACAATGATGCTGTCTTCTTTGGATAGTACATTTTCGGCTGCAGACTTTTTTTTTTTTGCAAAGAAAAAAATAAAATATAAATCTTTCTCAAACAAACTGAAGTAGTAGAGCTGAATAACTCTTTACATGGTGGCATTGTTTAACCACTCATAAATGGAAATAAATAGTTTTACAACATCATGGCTACAGATTATCCTTTTCTATTTTACAAAATTAGGCTTTAAAATGTACTCCAGCAGATGGTACGAAAGTAGGAACTGTAGCAAAGTAGGGAAGAAAAGTATTTTGATGTTATGTATTTCAGCTGGTCTTATTTATTTTGGCTAAATGGTTCTTTCAATG
>NW_015387845.1:555613-557042 GCF_001527695.2 Protobothrops mucrosquamatus
CCTCCTCCTCTTCTCACATGCAGAAAAACTATAGACTTTCTCATGGTACATGTGAACAGGTCTGAAGGCTATTTGGTAACAGTTTGCTTATATTAGTGATTTTAATCAGCAAGTCCACTCACTGTAGCATAGGTTGATGGGAGAAATTTTCATTGGTGGTCTTCGATTGAAAGGGGTTTATTATGTAACATTATCTTAGAACTGGCTATTTCTTCTGGAAATAAGTATTCTCACAATTAAGATTTTAATGGTCTGTAGAATTACTTTATTTTAATTTGTTAAGAAGTAGATAAATAATCAAGTAAAAGCAGCCTAAATCAGAAAGCTGAAATATAATTGTTTTGATAACTTTGTGGATTTTTCAATATAAAAATGTCAATGCTTTTCCCCTCAAAAATGTATGACAATTTAAAATTCTCTCACCCCCTCCCCTGTTTCCCACAGGGGAATGTATAATAAAAAGGGATCAAAAGTTGTCCCTCACTAAACAAGCTGTTTTGAACCACAACATCTAGGCTGAAAAACTGCAGATGTACCAATCTTGCGAGTTTTCTCTGAGGACATTCCAAGTTTTGGTGGAATATTCCATCTGGAAACATTATGGAGAATGTTGGTATTGCCAAGATGCTATATCAAATTTGATGACTACACTGAATAAAACAGTTACTAAAGTGGTTAGGCTGATATATTTTGCTTAAAGCATTATTTTCAAGTTCTAAATATGTAGCCCTTGCATTGCCAAATTCTTGAAAGTTTGTGCATGGAATATGTTCCCTTCTAACCCATTCAGCTGTAAACTTGTAAGATAATATCTTGTCGTGCACCTCAGAGAACTTACTTGGTTTTATAATTCTTCATTGTAACTTCACAAAATTAATTGCAGACAAACTTTTCCTCATGTATCCAGGCATTATTTGAAAGTATTTATTAAAATTATACATAATTTATACAAGTTAAAAATAAGTATGTATGTGTGTTTGTATACTATGCATGCATGGATGGATGGATGGATGGATGGATGGATAGATAGATAGATAGATAGATAGATAGATAGATAGATAGATAGATAGATAGATAGATAGATAGATAGATAGATAGATAGAGGCACTCTGTGATTTACTCTTAGGACTAAAATCACAGAGCAATTAGGACTACAAAATGTTATGGGACAACTTCTAATTCAATGCTAAATGAAGGACGCTATTTTTGATTGATTGTAATTATGTGCCATCAGGTTGATTACAGCCATCCAATGACCACTACACTATCTCCAGCCAAACTGGGATTCACTAACTTCTAAGGTAGTATATTAAAGAGCTTTACCATTAGGAGATTTTTCCTAACGTTTCAGTGAAATGATCATTATTTTTGTCATGGGAACAGAAGAAACCATTATGCTTTATCCACTGTAATTCTTCAGACACTTGAA
>NW_015387845.1:557804-561550 GCF_001527695.2 Protobothrops mucrosquamatus
TCAGGTTGATTACAGCCATCCAATGACCACTACACTATCTCCAGCCAAACTGGGATTCACTAACTTCTAAGGTAGTATATTAAAGAGCTTTACCATTAGGAGATTTTTCCTAACGTTTCAGTGAAATGATCATTATTTTTGTCATGGGAACAGAAGAAACCATTATGCTTTATCCACTGTAATTCTTCAGACACTTGAAGATTGCTTTCAAAGTTCCCCCTTAATTTTCATACCCAGCTCTTTTGATATTTCATAGGATTTAGTCCTCAGAACTTTATCATCTAGGTCAGGGGTGGGGAATTATGGCTCTTTTATGACCTGTGGAATTCCTGGCTGACTCAGGAATTCTAGGAGTTGAAGTCCACAAGTCATAAAGGGGCCGTAGTTCCCCACCTCTGATCTAGATCGTGGGTCCCCAATTCCTGGCCCAAAGACTGGCAGTGGTCCATGGTGCGCCAGAAACCAGGGTGCACAAATGAGCAAAGTCCCATCTGCGCACATGCAGGATGCAGGCAGCACACCCCTCTGTCTGCAGAAAAACCTCTCTCCATACAACCGGTCCCTGGTGCCCAAAAGGATGGAAGACACTGATCTAGATCATCTGTTCTCCACATGTTTTTGTTGCTACCATCTAAAAGTGTATCATTAAGGAATAGACACGATACTGAAAGAATAGTTTCACCAGTGCGGAATTGACAGAATTTTCTTCTTCTAATAACAATTTCTGTAATTTAAGATTATATTAGCATCTTTTTCCAGGTACATGAGATAATAGGCACATATTCAGATCAACATTTTCCTTATTGTTTTTCCCAATTCAAAATCTGAGAGGTTGGATATATATAAGATATATCCTCACAGTAGGTGCAGTAACCCAACACAGAAATTGATGAGATTTTTTTTTCTTCACACAAGTACACAATCCATGGATGCTAAATAAAAAATAAACACAAAGGATAATAAATGGAATGTATGAATTGCACTTTACTGAATTTTTACAACTTGTATCTATTTGTAGATTACATGTAAGATCTTCTTCACCTTAAATTGTAGATCATGTGGTCTTGTTCTTTTATAAACTCTATAAATTTATTTTACAAAATGGCTGGAATTCTCATAATAACAAATTCTGTAACAGATTGATAATAGGGTCAATGAATGAGTTGTTCTCTTTGGCCCCTAAGAAGCTATGGGGCAGCAGAAAGACAGGTCAACTTTTGCAGCACCATGGATAGCTCTGAGTCAACAACTTGTCTCAACAGAGATAAACTTTTCTTTATCCCTGGAAACCTTCCTCTGCCCCTTTTCCTCAAGAAAAAAAAGGTGCATAAATTTTTTGATAATACTTCTCTAGGAATTCACACAGGAATATACCCCAGATGGTTCCTTCTTGCAGCTAGGTTTCAAAGCTGTTGTATGTCATCTAGGTGCAAAGGTCTTGGAAGAAGGAAAATCTAATTCTGCAGTGGTGCTTTATTTGGCACAACCTCCGAGTGGTAGACTTTCTTCATAGGATGTATTGAAATGTAGGTTAGACAGCCATCTTTTGAGGTTATGTACTGCACTGAAGAGTCAAATTTGATGGCCTAAATAGATCCTATCATTTCTACTGATTCTATGAATCCACAAACCAGTTCCCTGGTCTCTATTCTCCATCTCTATTATTGCTAGGCTCTTATATTGGAAAACAATCCTAAGGCAAACAAGAAAAATGCCTTGGAGTATAACTTTTATTTTCTCCCTAATGCTGTCCTTCCAATATCTAAGGGACTGCTACAAAGAAAAGGGGGGTCAATATATTCTCCAAAGTATCTGAAGGAATGGATGGAAACTAATCAAGGGGAGAAACAACCTAGAACTGAGGAGAAATTTCCTGACAGTTAGAACAATTAATCAATGGAATGACTTGCCTCCAGAAGTTGTTGGTGCTTCAACACTGGATGTTTTTAAGAAGAGATTGGACAACCATTTGTCTGAAATGGTGTAGGAGTTTCCTGCTTGAGCAGGGGGTTGGACTAGAAAATCTCCAAAGTATCTCCCACCTCTGTTATTCTATTAAATCAGGGAGTCAGATTGTGGCTATTACATGGACATTGAAAACATATGTGTCCTCCTTTCTTTCTGCTTCTCCTTTTGTCTCACATTTTTATCTAGATGGAGATCATGTGGTCTGAGGCTTAATTACTGTATTCTCATGGAATTATGGTTAGTGAATAATACCAATAGTACAATGTTGAAGACTATTTAAAATAAAGCAAAATAACCCGTGGGTTCTGTTGTCCTCCAAGTAGATCTCCTTAATAGAAAGAATTAAATGGAAATGTTAAAAAAAAATCACTGGCTAAAACCTTGGTGGGGCTAGGCAAGGCTAATTGCTTAATGCTGGTATAAAATGATTATATATGCTTACATAATTGTAAATTATAATTAAAATATCTGCTGTGAGTAATTGCAATAAATTATGCTCTCCTTGTTATTTAGAGCATTCCACTGTGCTTAGCAGCTAGGAATTTGGAGTAGTAAATGAGTTTTGGAGCTAGTTGATTATTTTCTGTCTCATTCTGATAAATTATTAGTGCCTACCAACATTGAGTTTCATTTATATAAAGGATTGTTACTTTTTTATGCAATGAAAATTGGCTACGTGGAATGGCAATGTTTGATGTAATGCAGAGGTGGGAAGAAGACATCTTGAACCTACTGATTCTCAGTAAGTCAGCAAGAATTTCAGAAGTCCATTTGCTTTGAAATAGTAGCTAATCAGGGCACGATGGCTCATTGGTTAAAGACATTGAGCTTGTTAGCCAGAGAGCTGACAGGCCGGGTTCAAGACCCAAGCTCCATGCAATATGGTGAGTTCCTTTACTTTCCCCAACCGTTCAAAAACATGCAAATGCAAGCAGATAAATAGGTGCCACTTTGGTGGGAAAGTAACAGCATTCTGTGTACCTTTAGCATATAGCCATGCTGGCTACATAACCATGGAGATTGTCTTCAGACAAAGCTGATTCCCTCGGCTAAGAAATGGAGATGCCCTAGAGTCAGACACGATTGACAGGGAAACCTGTACCTTTTAGTAGCTAATCATATGGCTGAAATGAGAAAAACTGATTGTAAAGAAAGATGGAACAATATGTGGAAGGCAGTGGATGAACTTTCATAGAATCTGTTTCTAACCATAATGGTACCAATAATGAAACAATAACAATGAAAACAATAGAAGCACTGATCTTTTGTTAGTTGTACATGATGACACATTTCTTCCAATCTTAATTTTTCCTTCAATATGCCAATATGGAAGGACATTTCGATTACCACTATGGACGAATGGCTACAGAAGCTGATGGAGTTGGCATAGATGGCTAAATTGACTGTTTTGATTAAAGTAAAGAATATAAATACTATTGTTTCTACATGGAAACCGCTTCTGGATTTTGCGCTTGAGGTGGAAAAAAATGAAACTTAGATTGATTTGTGGTTATAGAAATGGCTAGTTTATACTATTATGGAAAAGTAAAAAGTTGAGGTTCGATGTTAATGCTTTATTCTACTGCAACAGAGGAAGTCAGAAGTCATTGTTTTTTCTTTTTCCCTTCTCCCCCTCACTTTTCTTTCCCTTTTCCATCCCCACTGTGTCTTACTATTTGCTTTGTATTTTGTATTTTACTCTATAATCTAATAAAACATTACAAATAAATGAGAAAGAAATCTGGGAAAAAAATATCTCCCTGTCTCAGTGGCCACAG
>NW_015387846.1:0-3575 GCF_001527695.2 Protobothrops mucrosquamatus
TCATTGAGGTTCTGGAGCCGTGTTTTACAGTGTAATAACTCTGAAGGATTTGGGGGGGTAACATTGGACAGATCCCTAACCTTCTGACAACACCTGGGAAAAACAGCTGCAAAATTGAAAAGAGCAACAATTTACTGAACTGCCTGGCTGGAACCAAAGAGAGAAGCAACCTAGAACTAAGGAGAAACTTCCTGACAGTTAGAACAATTAACCAGTGGAACAACCTGCCTCCAGAAGCGGTGAATGCTCCAACACTGGAAGTTTTTAAGAAGAGACTGGACAGCCATTTGTCTGAAATGGTATAGGGTTTCCTGCCTGGGGTTTGGACTAGATGACCTCCAAGGTCCCTTCCAACTTTATCATCATCATCATTATTATTATTATTATTATTAACATCATGGGGACAACAATCACAATCACATTTTAATTCCCTTTGTTTCTTGCAGTGACAAACTTTCAGGCCAATTGCTAAGTCCTCATTTTCTATTTTCATGACATGGCATCTGTGATCAAATCTTGCCATTTATAGGATTATTACCCATGTGTCCTGCTGCCTTGTTTGTTTTAGATTGCATAAGCTCCAGCAAATTAGATTCGTTGTGTTTTTTCCGTTACTTTTATTACATGGTCCTTTCCAGAGGTCCAAAGTCCATTTTTCAGTAGCATTTTACAACACAACGCTTAAGGTAACATAAACTTAAGTAACTTGCATCCAGTTTGGATAGCTGATTTCACTTTTTGAAATATTATATTTTCTGTTTTCATTATGATTTATCAGGTATTTTAGTTCGCTACTGGCTTTTTCCATGTATGTCAATCAATATCCATTAACTAAATTAACTTTTTCTTGGTAAGGTTCATCAAGACTTACAAACACATCCTTTTTACACATATGTTGTCTTGATGCATCACTATCCAGCAAAAATTGCTTTCTTCTCAAATTCAAAATCTTGTCCAATTTTTAGTGAGAACTAACAAAAGCACTGGGAAAAGCACTGTTTCTTTGCCTGCCTCTTGTTGGTTTTGCAGTTCCTGTGCAGACATATATATTTTTTAATACATTGAACTCATTTCTCTCTCTGTTGTATGGGTCTTACTTCTGTAAACTGCATTATACTTTAATATGCCCCTTTCTGTTGAAATAATGACAGATTATATTTCTCCCTTTAAGTTTGTTTAGAAAATTCCCTTCAGTTTTACCTTTCAGCTCATGCTGGTGTGGCAATTATATTCTCAAAAGAAATGTTCATCATGAAGTTTGATTCACTCTACAGTATATTTATAGTTTTCTGATAACAGATTTAACAGCAGTTCCCTGTTTGTGACTGCAGTACTGCAGGTGCTCAGAGCCCAAATTTTGTGATGGGCACAAAAAATTCCTCTTGTTGGAAAACCATAATGGGAAATTATTAGTTTAGTTTGTGCCTAGCACATTTCCGATCAGTCCTTACATCCAGATCAGAGCAAACACACATGCCGCTCAATACAGCTAAAAAAAATACAGCTAGAGGTTTATTTATTAAATATCAGCAAACTTCACAACAGAGTTAAACTGGCAAACTGGAATAAAAGCCAGGCCAAAGCAGAAAAAGGGAAACACGAGTGGTCACCTTCCCAAAAGGAAACGGCTTTAACCTGTTTATGTACATAGCATAAAGTTCTATCTTTAAACTTTTGTGTAAATAGCAGTAGCAGAATAGAGATGGAAAATGGAACTCCAGGTAGTCTCTCCTCTAATATATATCATGACGAAAGTATTTAGGGGACAAGGATGATGTGTTCAACAATGGAGACAATAGTTTTCTTGTTTGCTTATCTCTATGTGCATTCCCATCCCCTGTCCCCAAGCAGGTAATAATCTTTATTAGAAACAGGTGAACTAACACAGCAGTGACAATGTTTTTGAGTTCTCAAGAACTCAACATTATATGGATTTAATTCAAGCATGGAATACAGGAAAAAGAAAGGCAAAACTGAACAAAATGTTTTGGTCATGTGCTCATTTCACTTCTTTGTGGCATTGTGAACTCTGGCCAGATTCCTACTGCTTGTATCACAGTTCTTCTCTTCAAAAACAGAAGAGATCCAGAGATTGCGCCAAACAATCCTCTCGTCACAGACAATGAAAATTTTCGAGACATCATTGAAATCGGTACCAACCAGTGCAGTTTTGTCAAAAGTTTGAGTACCTCTGGCACCATTTTTGCAGGTTGCAGACTCATGGGGAAGCAGAGAGGAAAAAAAGTCATTAAACCGGGTTTTCCTCAACCTAGAAAAAGATTTTGACTGTGTTTCACATTATCTGATAAGGTATTTGCCATGTGACCACAGTATACCCAAGCTAATCGTAACATGAATCTGGATCTTAATATCTGCTGAGTGTTATGTGCCACCGGCCTTTCTGACAGGTTTACTGTGGAGGTTGGCTTGGTGATACCGCTCTTGTTGTTCATTCTCTTCATGGATACCATCATGCAGTGTCTACATCACAGTGCATCCTGCTCTACAGCGGAGATATCCTGCTCATGGCTACTACCAGGGAAGCACAGCCATGCTGCATCCAGACAGGGAATGACCATGTTAGCCAATCCAGTTTGCGCCACATTATCAAGAAGACTGAGTTTCTAGAGATTAGTCCCAGTATCTACCGCAGGGGTCTTCAAACTGCCGGCCCGCAGGCCGGTTGCATCATGCAGAGACTGTGCCCATCCCAGCTCCGGCAATGCGAAAAAAGTCACGACACGTCACGTGATGTGGTGAGTTTGACACCTGTGATCTACAGCATCCAGGTCAGCTGGAAGTTTTGGTGAAGAGCTGTCCAAGGATGTCGGACAAGATTGTAGAGCTACACAAGGCTGGAATGGGCTTCAAGACTATCGGCAAGAAGCTTGGTGAGAAGGTAACAACAGTTGGTGCGATTATTCGCAAATGGAAGAAACACAAAATAACTGTCAATCTCCCTCGGTCTGGGGCTCCATGCAAGATCTCAGCTCATGGAGTGTCAATGATCATGAGAATGGTGAGGAATCGGCCCAGAACTACACAGAAGGATCTTATCAATGATCTCAAGGCAGCTGGGACCATAGTCACCAAGAAAACAATAGGTAACACACTACACCGTGAAGGACTGAAATCCTGAAACACCCGCAAGGTCCCCCTGCTCAAGAAAGCACACGTACAGGCCCGTCTGAAGTTTGCCGATGAACATCTGAATGATTCAGAGGAGAACTGGTTGAAAGTGTTGTGGTCAGATGAGACCAAAATCGAGCTCTTTGGCATCAACTCAACTTGCTGTGTTAGGAGGAGGAGCAGGAGGAATGCTGCCTGTGACCCCAAGAACGGGCCTCACCACCCCAAGAACGGCCTCACCACCCCAAGGCGGTGGTGAGGCCCCTCCTTAAGAAGCCCTCCCTGGACCCAGATGTATTGGCTAACTATCGCCCGGTCTCCAACCTTCGCTTTGTGGCGAAGGTTGTTGAGAGTGTGGTTGCGCAGCAGTTCCCTCGACACCTGGAGGAAACAGTCTATCTGGACCCGCTCCAGTCGGGCTTCAGGCCGGGATACAGCACGGAAAC
>NW_015387846.1:4606-8112 GCF_001527695.2 Protobothrops mucrosquamatus
CCGGAGGCTCCAACTGGTCCAGAATGCGGCTGCGCGGGCGGTGTTGGGAGGGACTCGTCGCTCCCATGTAACACCGCTGCTGCGCGAGCTGCACTGGTTGCCGGTGGCCTTCCGGGTGCGCTTCAAGGTGTTGGTCATCATCTTCAAAGCGCTCCATGGCATCGGACCTGGATATCTCCGAGACCGCCTTCTGCCGCAGGTTACCTCCCATCGGCCGGTACGCTCCCACACAGTGGGTCTCCTCAGGGTGCCGTCAGCCAGACAGTGCCGGCTGGCGACCCCCAGGGGGAGGGCCTTCTCGGTGGGAGCCCCCACCCTCTGGAACGAACTACCCCCAGAGATCCGGGTGATCCCGGATCTCCCCTCCTTCCGCTGCGCCCTAAAGACATGGCTTTTCCAACAAGCGGGTTTGGCCTAGGGAATTTTAGTGGGGTTTTTAAGGGTAATTTTAAGGGTAATTTTAACGATTAGGCCTTTACGAATATTTTCTTTTAATTTGGTTTTAATATTGATATTTGTTGAAATGTTGTTTTATAAGGCTGTTAGCCGCCCTGAGTCCGGTGAGGAGAAGGGCGGGATACAAATCAAATAAATAAATAAATAAATAAATAAATAAATAAATAAATAAATAAAGAACACCATCCCCACCATCAAAAATAGAGGTGGAAACAATATGCTTTGGGGGGGTTGTTTTTCTGCTAAGAGGACAGGACAACTTCAACGCATCAAAGGGACGATGGATGGGGCCGTGTACTGTCAAATCTTGGGTAAGAATCTCCTTCCCTCAGCCAGGGCGTTGAAAATGGGTCATGGATGGGTATTCCAGCATGGCAACGACCCAAAACCCACGGCCAAGGCAACAAAGGAGTGGCTCAAGAAGAAGCACACTAAGGTCGTGGAGTGGCCTAGTCAGTCTCCAGACCTTAATCCCACAGAAAATCTGTGGAGGGAGCTGAAGGTTTGAGATGCCAAGCGTCAGCCTTGAAACCTTAATGACTTGGAGAGGATCTGCAAAGAGGAGTGGGACAAAATCCCTCCTGAGGTATGTGCAAACCTGGTGGCCAACTACAAGAAGCATCTGACCTCTGTGATTGCCAACAAGGGTTTTGCCACCAAGAACTAAGTCATGTTTTGCAAAGGGGTCAAATACTTATTTCACTCATTAAAATGCAAATTTATAACTTTTTTGAAATGCGTTTTTCTGGATTTTTTTGGTTGTTCTGCCTCTCACTGTTAAAATAAACCTACCATTAAAATTATAGACCAGGGGTCTTTGAACTTGGCCCTTTTATGACTTGTGGACTTCAACTCCCAGAATTCCTCAGCCAGCGTGCCTGGCTGAGGAATTCTTGGCGTTGAAGTCCACAAGTCATAAAAGGGCCAAGTTCGAAGACCCCTGTTATAGACTGATCATTTCTTTGTCAGTGGGCAAATGTACAAAATCAGCAAGGGATCAAATAATTTTTTCCCTCACTGTAGGGCCTTGGCAATTATATATCGATGCCACTAATTCTCAATGGCACTAATTCTGGAGACAGATAGGTAAGTGAAATTAACTGGATGATCACTTTCTAGGGCACCATTTTAAGATGTGGAGGTTTAATCTGAAGGCTGTTTTGAGCCAAGCAGAGATCTGCAAATATTGATTTTTGGTCTTTGAGCAATGACGGAGGAGGAATCCACTGTCTGCAGAATTGGGGGAGGGGGGGATTTGTGCTGTGTGTAGATTGGTTGTCGGGGACCCTGTCTAGCATTGGGGTCTTCTAGGACTACAAATGATTTGAATTCAACAATATAAGTTCAGCAGCATAAGTCTTCAGTTCAGACTGCAAGGCTCTAATCTGGGGTTTCTCCAGCATGACAGATGGAGAATCCACCATAGATGAGTTATCCTTGTCTTCCTGCCCAGAGACTAAGTCAATCAACTTTTGCCCCGCCTCTTCCCCTGGCCCAGGAGCCCCAGGCTCTAATCTGGGGTTTCTGCTTCATTGGGGGGCACATAGGCATTTATTATTGGTGATTAAATGAGGGCTCAGTGATTAAATTAGATTAATTTAGTCATAGCGTATGACTTGCCTATGGGAAGGGGCCTTGATGTGGCGTGTAGAATAGTGCAGATTAGAACCTCCCAAGCACACTTTTTGCTCTTCCATCTTTTACACCCATTTCTGCTCCAATTGAGAACGAATGAAATCTATTTAATAACAGTTCATCAGCAGTCCGCGTTTCATGGTTCAGTATGATGCCACAGCAGAAAAGGAAGTTAGTGAAGCAAGGATCTCTGATGGATACAAACCACCCAGCTACATTCCAAGTTAGAAGGATAACCCTACGCTGGTCACTTGGACGTCAAGCAGATGCCACTGCAAGCCAGGGACTGGGTCGGTGATTTTTTGCAGGGGTAATAGCGTCTCCCTCTGGGGCCGTGGGGTACTATCTAATTCCTGCTCTTCCTTCTCTGCCTTCTGTTCCTTGAACATTCCTTCTCACGAGGAAGGAGTGAGCTTGTTGTTCTGATGAAGAGACCAGACGAATCAGACCAACATGGGCAGCAAAATGTGGGTCACGGGCAAGTAGAGATCTCAACTCTTTAATGAGGGGGAGTATTTTTTGGCTTTTCCAGTGAGAAGAAGAGATGGAGGAGGAGCTGTTTCTCTTGAGTATCAGGTTCCTGCAGGACCAGGATACGCTCCTGAGATTTGGAAGCAAATGAGGGTACACCTTCAGGTTGGGTTTTGTGGAACCTGACTGAAAGTTGTTTTGTTTGCAAGGAAGGGCTTTTTTTTGGGTTGTCCTTGAATACAGTTGGAGATCACCACCACTGTTATTGGTGTGAAAGTCACAGAAATGTGCTGACAGCATTATGCAAGTCAAAGTAGAGGCAGCAATGTGAGGTGATTTAGAAGGTGAGTATCTCAAGGGCATGTGTGTTAAGTTGATGCTGGACTTCCCTATCAGTACGAGCACTGGGAGACTATGCCAGATTTATTGTTTTAATGTCTGCTAGTTTCTTCCTTCGATCACTGAGGTCTGTGTTTATATCCTCTCTCTAGGCAAGTCTGGCAGAATTACATTTGTATGGCTCTTGTCTGCAGAGTCGTGGTCTTTTTGTCACTTTTGTAGTGATGAGGTCATGGACTAACTCAGGATACCCAGTCCCCCAGGCCGGGGCCCACTGCCTTGAGTTGTTCCGAACCGGGTTGCGGAAGTGGTGGGCAAATGTGTGTGCATGTCTCCCCACTTGCACAAGCAGTGGGTGCGTGTGCCTGCCGCTTGCGCAAATGGAGCGGCGGGCACATGCTTGCCTGCCGCTCGCACGGAATCATCCCCTCTCCCCTCCCGCTGGTCCACAAAGGCAGAAAGGGTGAGGAACTAACTCATCCTTAAAGACTCTGACATGCAGTGATGCTGCCACAGATATTCACTCAATATTCCATTCACATGGAACAGCAAGGTTGGAAGGGACTTTGGAGATCTTCTAGTCCAACCCCCTGTTCAGGCCTATA
>NW_015387846.1:8232-12379 GCF_001527695.2 Protobothrops mucrosquamatus
CTAGTCCAACCCCCTGTTCAGGCCTATACCATTCTAGACAAATGATTGTTCAATCTCTTCTTGAAAACCTCCAGTAATGGTGCACCTACAACTTCTGGAGGCAAGCCATTCCACTGATTTATTATTCTGTCAGGAAATTTCTCCTTAGTTCTAGGTTAGATCTCTCTTTAATGATCTTTCACCCATTATTTTTTGTCCTGCCCTGAAGTGCTTGGGAGAATGTCAAAACCCCCCCCCCCCCGTCTTCTCTGTGACAGCCCCTCAAATACTGGAAGACAATTATATCTCTCCTAAGCCTTCTCTTCAAAAGCTAGGCATACCTAATCCTCTCAATCATTCATCGTTCGATTTAGCTCCATACCTCTTACCTTCTTTGTTACTGCTCTTTGCATTCTTTTTAGGGCCTCAACACCTGTTTTTGTATCATGGCCTGCAGAACTGGACACAGTATTCCAAGTTGTGGTCTCACAAGTGCAGTACTATATGGAGTGCTACTATCATTTTTAGTGATCTTGGTGCTATCCCTCTGTTGATGCATCATGGGACTACACTGGCTTTTTTTTGTAGCTGCAGCACACTGCAGATTCATACTTAAGTGTTGGTCCACTAGGACACCTAGATCTGTCTCACAGTTACTACTGTTGAACCAGGTACTGCCTGTTCTATACCTGTGCATTTAATTTTTCACGCCTAGATGTAGGTCCTGAGTTTTCTCACCATTGAACTCCATCTTTGGACCCAATACTCAAATCTGTCAAGATCGTTCTGAATCTACCTTCTAAAATATTGGCAATTGCCCAGCTGGATGTCATCTGCAAATTTGATGAGTTCCCCTTCTGTCCTCTCATTTAGATAGTTTATGCAAATGTTGAAGAGTAGAAGTCTTAAGACAGAGCCTTGAGGTATCCCACTGGATGCTTCCCTCCATGTAGATGTAGCTCCATTGAGGACTAAACATTGAGAGTGGTTGGTCAGCCAGTTGTGAATCCATCTGGTGGTTATGCTGTCTGTCCCACTTTTTTCTATCTTACCAAAAGGGAGGCTGTGGTTTACTTTGTCAGTTGCTTTACTGAAGTCATTTCCCCAATCCACTAATTTAGTCATTTTTGTCAAAGAAGGCAATAAGGTTTGTCTGGCATGATCTGTTTTTAACAAACCCATGTTGGCTTCTAGCAATCGCTTTGCTTGCTTATCTTTTCCAGGATTTTTTTCAGGTATTGATGTTAAGCTGATTGGTCTGTAGTTTCCTGGATCCATTTTTTGAAGATTGGAACTACATCAGCTCTTTCCCAATCCTCTGCCAGTTCCCTGGTGCTCCAGGAACTTTCAAATATTCTGTTCAGTAGTTCCGAGATTATGTTTGCCAGCTCTTTAGGAGCCCTGGGATGCAACCCATCTTGTCCTCATGATTTGAATTCATCCAGATTGGATAGGTGTACTCTTACTATTTCCCTGCCTATTTTTCCTTGCATTCCTATCCTGTCTTCAACTGTTTTTGATAGGGTGGACTATTTTTTTCTTTTGGGTAACAACAGATGCAAAGAATAAATTAAAGCAGTTCTGCTTTTTCCCCGTTACCCGTCACCTCCTTGCCATCTTCTCCCATTAGTGGACCAATCATTTCTTTGATCTTTTTTCTTATTTCTTACATGTTGAAAGAAGCAATTTAAAATTTTTTTTGGCATGTGTTGCATTTGTACAAATTGGTTGCATTTATAGAAGTGTGGTGGGGAAAATTGCTGTTTGAAGTCTGTAATTCTTGAGCTGGGTAAGTAGTGTTACTTAGGATCCCATCTGCAAAGTGACCGTGTCACTAATGAAGTAGAGCACGTGAGAATGAATGCAACGTAGGTGTGTAGAAGGAGATCACTGGAGTACTCTGCAATAGGTGTGTGCCAATTCAACAATCCTCCAGTAGCACTGGTACTGAATGCAGGCCACCCTCCCAAAGTGGATGCCATGCCATGGAGATATGGATGCTTGTTTGGTCATTAGATTTTTTTTCTTTCTTGACCATGTCAACAATGATAAGAGTCATGCAGAGGTGGACATTGCACCATTATTATTATTATTATTATTATTATTATTATTATTATTATTATTATTATTATTATTATTATTATTATTATTATTATTATTATTATTATTTAAATTTATATACCACCCTATCTCCCTTACGGGACTCAGGGCAGTGAACAGGCAATAATAAAAATCACAATAAATATTAAATAAAAAGCCTGCTCTAAAATACTCCATATAAAAACCCCTACCAAAACACAATCAAAACTACGCCAGGCCGGCCGCATGGAATGGATGGGTTTTCAAGGCTCGGCGAAAGAGGTGCAGGTCCGTAGTTGTACGTAGGTCGGGGGGTAGGTCATTCCAGAGGGCAGGAGCTGCCACAGAGAAGGCTCTCCCCCTGGGGGTCGCCAGCCAACATTGACTGGCCGACGGCACCCTAAGGAGGCCCTCTCTGTGGTAGCGGACTGGTCGAAGGGAGGCATTTGGTAGGAGGCGGTCTTGCAAATACCTAGGCGGTCTTGCAAATACCTAGTAATAGAAAAGGTGAGAAAAATTCATACAATAGTATGGCTATTTTCTATGTGCACCTTTGCCTGTACTGCACATGGTCAGGTATAAACAACCAGATCCAGATGTGAAGAGTTCGAGCTAACTAAGAAAAGATAGATAAGATAATCTTTATTGTCATTTTTTTACTGTGGGCACAACAGCACACATCAAAAATGACATTTAGTTGCCCGCTCTCAAAGTGAAACACATACATGACACACACCTAAACGTACTATGTACAACATATGTATAGACCCACACCCCTACATATACATAGCAAATAAATATTAAATACTGTCCATCTTGAATATATAACGGAAGGAGGAAGCTTGAGAGTTCACAAGGTTAATGCTGTATGGAATGAAACTATGGCTGAATCTGGGTGTTCTGTTACGGATACCACGAAGCCCCCTCCTCCCAGAAGGTAACAAGGAAAACAGGTCGTGAAGAGGATGTGTAGTGTCCCAGATGATCTTACGGACCCTGCTCAAGCAACGCTTCTGTGCTATGTCCTGGATGGGAGGGAGGGAGCTGCCAATGATCTTTTCGGCCGTCCTCACCACTCTCTGTATCGCCTTCCTGTCTGAAGCAGTGATGCTTCCAAACCAGACTGTGATGCTATATGACAGGATGCTCTCGATCGTCCCCCTGTAGAAAGTGGTCAGGACAGGGGAACTACTTTATAATAAACTACTTTATTATCTTCTGCCTATAATGCAGGAGTCTCTGGAGTCTGGCAGCCTACTTCTGGGAACAATTAGATAAGGTTTCAAGAAAGGGGGGTGGGTGGGAGTGGGTCGGCCTTTTGTGGTTGCGCAATAACTGTAGGCTAGCCATGCACTTGATCCCGTCTCCCTACCAGGCTGCATGCTTCCAGCATCGTACCGCTTTAACACTGATGGCAAACGCTCACACAAAAAAACAAAGCAAAGGTGGCAGGACCCAATTAACACAACAATGAAAATCATCTCATTTTAGACTGTAATTTCATGGAAGTAAACGGAATTTTCATAGACGAGATGTGTCTCCAAACTTGATGAAAAACACACATTGTTGGGCAGAGAGTTTGTAGCAATAAAGAGTGACTGTCTTTTAAGGAATAGATCATTTGTGAAGTGGTATATTATCATTTGGAAGGAAGCAGGACCTTTAAAATCAAAAGATTCTGTTCTGGGGAAGGAAAAAAGAATTCCCCGGTTTTATAGTTCCAGCTTTCTTATCAAGGCATTTGCGATCAGGCAAGGGAAATATTGGGGCCTATTAATCATTATTGAAGGATATTATTTTAGTGAACCGTATTACAAAACTGAGGAGACTTGGCAATATGGATAATAAAAATGCTAAGAAATAGAAACTAGTATTACAGGCACGTATGAAGGGTTTCTCTTTAAGTTTGAGGAAATGTAATTATTAATTTGCATATTTTCCTAAATTTAGGATTTGTTTGGATTTGTGCCTTAAGTTTCCGTAACGAAATCTCATACCTATTATGTATTTGTTTTGCCATTGACTTTCGTTTATTAAGCTTCATAATACTGTATTTTCTTAATTCTTTTTTTTTTTTTTTTTTTTTTAA
>NW_015387846.1:13893-20337 GCF_001527695.2 Protobothrops mucrosquamatus
CCGGACTCCGGAGGAGTACCCAATTTCGCTCTCCCGAGAAAAAGGGAGAGCTTTTGGGACTCTACTCCTATCCAGGAGTACTCACCTCGACCCCTTCTCCCGGGGCACAAGGTTCCAAGCCGCTGAACAGCTGCTGACCGCTGTTCATGCTGGCTCTGACGCCTTCCCAAGCGGACGGCTCCGAAAAGAGCCGCCATGTATTTTCTTAATTCTTGAGTGGAAAATGTGCAGTATCTTAAAAGTTTGCCGAATATGCTTGTGTTTCTTATTTAAAATGTGCATTCAGCACAACGCTGTTAGATCCAGTGCTAAGTAAGAACATTGCTTTATCAGCACAAAAGATACAACTTTTTATCAGGTTAAACTCAGGTGACATTGGTTACATTACAGTACTATATATAGCCTTTTATAGCAATTGGTAAAAATGTAATAGAATTTCAAAGATTCTCTAACATGAAATGACTGTTCTAGAATTTATTGTAAAATATGGCCTTAGCATTCTCAATATGTTGCAATGTAGATATTTTTTTCTTTCTCAGGTATCCTATTATGTCTGTCTGTCTGTCTGTCTGTCTGTCTGTCTGTCTGTCTGTCTCTCTCTCTCTCTCTCTGTGTGTGTGTGTTTACATATATGCACATTCAGAATACTCTAAAACCCAGACCTGACCTCTGTGCACCCATTGCTGTTGCTTTAATACTGTACGTGAAAATAGTTTATATTGCAGTGGTTCTCAACCTTTTTAATGCCGCGACCCCCCAACCGGTCGTAAGTTGAGGACTAAACCAGTCGTAAGTCGAGGACTAAACCGGTCGTAAGTCGAGGACTAAACCGGTCGTAAGTCGAGGACTACCCAACCGGTCGTAAGTCTAGGACTTTCCCTGCCCGGGAGCGCTGCGCATGCGTGGTTCCGCCCCCTGCGCCGGCCGAGGCGTAGCTGGCAAGCGGCAGAGACGGAGCAGGCCGACCACCAGCTGGCCCAGCCCAAGGGAGGTAAGGCACCCGCCAGAAAAGGGTAAAAAATGGCGGACAAAAAAATGGCGGACAGCCTTGCTTGGCGACCCCCGTGAAATGGTCGATCAACCCCAAATGGGGTCGCGACCTATAGGTTGAGAACCGCTGTTCTAGTGGGATGTACCTGCTCCCTGTTCACACAGTGATTCGCTCTTTCTCTAGCTATGCTAGTTCCCACCTCTCCCCTTCAGCCCTTACCTAAGGAACAGTCTCCTGTCTCCTATCACAGTTTATGGTGCATTCATTGAATCTATTATATAGCAAGCTTACTTTTCTGGGTAGTATTGCTGACGATCTGTGAACAATCTGAATGCTAAAGAGTTTTCCACCTGCATAGGCTCTTTTGAGTTGGAGTAACTAGATTCAAGTATATCAACCCAAAGTCAGATGTCTCTCTCTGCTTCCTTCTTGTGTAAATACCAGTATATGTATAATTCTTTACTTCACTGAAGATTTTGAATTGAATATCTGTGTGAATTTCTGTCCTGATAAAATGCAGAAAGGTATGTAACTTTAAGCAGTACAATTAGCGTTAGTAGCGACGAATTTTGAAGTTTGCCTATTCACATTCATAACCACTAGACTGCACTGGAGTAAATGCAGAAAACGAGGCCCATAAGACCTGCAAACAAATGAAAGCAAATATAAAAGAAATAATAAGACACGGAAATTAAATACACGAGATAAGAAAGAGAAATGCAGTTAAACCTAGTTTACGCAAAGATCACGATCACCTCTCTATGCTTTTCCATCCTTAGAAGCTATTGTTGCTTGTACTTCCTACACTTTTTTTTAATGCTCTATTTTCTCTTTTTGAAGATCTCCCCCCTTTTCTCATTTCATTTACCCTTTCACATGGTTGTTTTGGCATATAATTGTTATTCATTTTCTGCATTGGACATTTGTACTGGTCACTGTAGCATCCAATCCACATTCATTTCCTATTCTTGTTCTCTCTCTCCTTGTTTTACTTCTTAAGTAATCCATTCCCCTTGCAGTCAGTTTTTTTTTTCCTTGCCATCCCCAGTTGTCACTTTCATCACAAAACGGGCAGAAAGCATGTACGCCTCCCATTTTCATATGTTTTCACAAATAGTGATTCTTGAAGCAGGTTATGTATTATCCCTTTACGTTTTTACCAACATTTGCACACCTTTAAATGTATTTGTCTGCTTGCTCTAGGTTTTCCCATTTAGGAATAACTTGGAACAATTCACTTTGTTACTTCGCAAACACAGCTACCTTAATCTTGATACTTTAATTTTAGATCCAAACTCCTTGTTGCCTTGTGCAGTTTCATAGTCACTGCAAATGGTTTTGAGTCCTTTGCAGCACAAATTAACTGCATGCAAAAGCACATGACCCCAACCATCGTATCTCTGACTTCATACCACAAACTTCCCCTATAAATTTATCCATAAATACATTAATCACAAGGTAAGATCACATTTCTCTGCTTAATGTTGAACCATTTCCCGAGCTTCCTTTTTTTATTTTCCATGTGGTTTATTTTCATCACGTACTGTTGTTGTTTCATTCAGCAGCATATCTTCAACGTCATATTTGTACAAAACACTCGACAATTAAAACTTGATTAACTTTTTGTCATATGCTTTTTCAAACAAGCAGTCATACAGTAAACATTTTTCTCACGTTCAAACTTTTCTTAATGACTCATGAAAATATGAACTATCCACTTCTATCTTGCTATGATTCGTGTTACTTTTGCTCACGAAATGAGTTAAATGTAAGTTTAAGGTTTTATCTGGGGAAAAAAAAATAAGTGAAATATTTATACAAATATGTCTGACTAGTAGTTATTGATGCTTACTTTTTTCTTGGCTAAGATTTCATCTTCCTATGTGATGGCATGTATATCATAATTCAGCTCATTCAAATTTTTAGAAATATACTGTAAATAGATGATTTCTGGCCAAAGTATGGTAAATATGATTGTTTGAAATGCCTGCCTGCCTGCCTACATACTAAAAACTGGTCTGAACCAGTCCCTAAATACACATAGGCTAAAATTCTTCAGACAACTGCCTTATTAATTTGAAAAAATGTGTTATGTGCATTAGTAGACATGGCTTTGCACGTTCCTTTGAATTAAAAAAGTTGCAAATGTATTTTCTAATTTTCTCCGTGAAAAATATATAAAAGATGCAGTATTACAGAAAACACCTTGTATAAAATGCTGTGATTTAAATTGCTATTTGTGGACAGCCCTTTTAAGGGAGAATGGTCTTTTTCTTAAAAAAACAAACAAAGAGTAATTACAAGTTAATTTGTGTCCTAAACCGAATGGATACTTAGCACAGAGTATTGGAAACCTTGGTAACTATATTCGCAAGGGCCACAAACATTTTCACGGTGATAACTCTTATCTTTTGACTCCAGAAGTATACTCCTCCCTTACAAGATAAAAACTAAAACTTTCCAGCTAATTATAACAGAAACATAACTTTATATGTATACATGTAGTATGTTTATGTCCTTTAAATTATCATTCCTTTATTATTCTTGGTTTATGTTCACCGTCTCAGGGTATTTCTTACGACTGGGCTGCTTTTAGTTTGTGAAAAATGTACATCTTTTAAAACCTTTCTCAAGTTAGTTAGTTGTTCGCTTGCTGCTGTTTGAACTGTGCACCACCCAAGTTTAGTATGACATCATTATGTAAAGTAGCACAAACAGACCCGGCTTGTAAAAGTTCTTCAAGGAAGTTTGCACAAAGCATCTGGTCTTCTACTTGTAGCCATTCAAACAGAAGATCTTCCAGGAATGGTCAAACTCAAGCATGGATTTTTTTAAAAAAATTGTGCCTTCTGCCAGGTCCGAGGTTGGAAATGCAGTCTGTGAAAATTCTCCGAAACTGTTGAAAGTGAGACGCATCAGTTTAGGACAGACTTTTGAAGAAGATGCCACTCATGTTCTGCCTTCCAACTACAGTATGTATCGATGTACCTTGATTTTAGGGGAAATTTGAGGGACGGGGTAATTTTTGAAAGACGGTGCGGTTATCCGTGGCTTTCTGAGCTGCTGGCTACGGTTTTCTTGCCTTGAAAATGCATTTGTGTACCATCTGCTGAAGAGCTGGTTTATTTACATGGTACCCAAATCCTACATCCTTCTGTGAAAGCTATCTGCCTGCAGTTTGTAAATGACAAGATGTAATATTGATGCTGAATGTAATATCCTTTTTCTGTTTTTTGTTTTTGCTTTTGTTTTATTGATACAATAGCTATGAGAAACTAGAAATAGTTTAGGTTTCTTGCTTGATCCATCTTTCATAGCCCTGTCTTAGGCAGAATACCTCTCAGTATATCTTCGTGATGGTTCTGTCCTTAAATGTAGCATTAGGCTAACCATGCACTTACATATTCACATAATTCTCTTCCAGGGTATGAATTTATTTGTGTGAGATCAAGCATTGCTTCTCTTTTTCATATTACAGTTTGTTTGGCATGCATTCAAAGATTACTGGCACTTTTAAATGCTAGTTACAGAATTCCAAAATTATACATTTTAAAATTTAGTCGTTGGGACCCAGAGTATTCTGTCCTCAAATAGAAAAAAAATTTTTTTTTAGAGAGCCTGGGTGCATTTTAGAAGATTTTAAAAACTTGCCTGTTCTCTTGGGCTTTAGGGCTTAAGATGACGTTAAAGCCCAATTTGTCCATTTGTTCTGTGCCAAACAAAGAGTTGGTTATTTTTATTTGAAATGTATTTTTTAATCTATTTATATGTATTTTTTATTTTATGCATTGTTAGCTATCCAGTTATTTGATTACGATGTCCAAATACTTTTTAAAAATAAATATTTTATAACTTTCAAAACTTTTTAGTACAAGAAAATGAAAGTCAGATTTTTTTTTCCATTTGTATTGTTGTCAATATTTTGGGGAAGAGAACAATTTTCTAAAGTAGTGCTTGGGAGCTATAGTAATCTCCCTTTTCTTATTCTAAGGATGCTTGCAGGATTCAACTTGAAACATGTTTCTCATAATGACTAATTTATTTCAGTTAGCATACGTTCAATTTCCTTTTCCATTTGTAGATAACATACATTGAATAGTTATTTCCTGATGTTTCATCTGACTCTGGTATTGCAAATAGAGTCTGGCACTGAAAGTGTGTGGATTATGTTTTCCATTCTTAAAGATGGTTATACCAAGCAATATTATTAATATATTTCCCATTTCTGTTAGTCTAATTATTATATCTGAGCTCTTTTCCGAGAAAGAGCTGTCCAACAAAACTCTGACCAAGCCATGAATCATCCAAACCATACAATGTTGGCAAATTTCCCTTAACATACAATCACCTGACATTCTCCTACGGTAATTCTAACAGCACTAAAATATAGAAATTGATTCAAAATAATATTTGAATTGAGAGCTTAAAAGTTCACAGGCTAGTTGTTTTAATTTTGTAACCTGGTGAAATGAATATGCTTGGATTTAAAAAATAAAATGTCCCGGTCATATATATATTATAAATCTTGGAAATGATGAATCATTGAGCATTGTAATAGGTTTAGTACAGTTCTTGATTTAAATGACTAGCTAGAAAGAAACATTTGTGGTGTGAACTGTCTGTTGATAACGTTGTTGTTAGTTGCGAAGTCGTGTCCGACCCATCGCGACCCCATGGACAATGTTCCTCCAGGTCTACCATCTTCTGGAGTCCATTGAAGCTCACGCCTACTGCTTCAGTGACTCCATCCAGCCACCTCATTCTCTGTCGTCCCCTTCTTCTCTTGCCCTCAATCTTTCCCAGCATTAGGCTCTTCTCCAGTGAGTCCTTCCTTCTCATTAGGTGGCCAAAGTACTTGAGTTTCAACTACAGCGTATTACAGTAGTCTAATTTGGAGGTTACAAGGGCGTGAGTTACTATGAACGGGGATTTCTGGTCCAGATATGGATACAACAGACGTACAACCTGAAGGTGTGAAAAGGCCTCCAGGTCACAGCTCCCACCAGCTCTTCGAACAGGAGCCACGAGTATAGGAGGACCTCCAGATTGTGCACCGAGTCTGTTTGGAGCAGTGCCAACCCATCCAGAACCAGAGATGGAAGATCCTGGTCTCTGGGGAGTCCAAATACCCATAGCCACTTCGTCTTGCTAGGATGGAGTCACAGTCTGTTTTGCCCCATCCGGACTGCATTTTGATGTCTTCATGTGAGCTTTTCATAACTTGGTGGCACAAAACATTTGAATGGAATGCAAGGATGAAAGGATTTAACTCAGAGGTCCCCAACGTTTTGGGCACCAGGGACCGGTTCCGTGGAGAGAGGTTTTTCCACGGACCAGAGGGTACGTGTTTTTTTGTGCTGCCTGCATTCCTCGGATGGGACATTGCTTGTTTATGCGGACCGGTTGCTGGCATGCTGCTGCCCGGTACTGGTCCATGGACCAGGGGTTGGGGA
>NW_015387846.1:20945-86011 GCF_001527695.2 Protobothrops mucrosquamatus
ACGTGGCCCTTTTATGACTTGTGGACTTCAACTCCCAGAATTTCTCAGCCAGACACGCTGGCTGAGGAATTCTGGGAGTTGAAGTCCACAAGTCATAGAAAGGGCCAAGTTTGAAGACCCCTGCTTTAGATAAAGGAAAGTAAACTAGCCATTTAGGTATCT
This sequence comes from Protobothrops mucrosquamatus, assembly GCF_001527695.2. NCBI lineage: Eukaryota > Metazoa > Chordata > Lepidosauria > Squamata > Viperidae > Protobothrops > Protobothrops mucrosquamatus. Next base: position 21,108 of record NW_015387846.1, read on the forward strand.
GATTCCCTTTTTTATAAATAGTTGTAAAATGGCCTTTTCTGGGGATGAAATCATTTTCTCCTCAGCTGTTCTCAGGGTGAAAGCTTTCTAAAATTGTCTGGAACAGGAAAAAGATTTCTGATGATCTGGACGTGATCTGGGTGATGCGCCTGCACAGAATTGCGAAACCTTGCAAAAACCGTGGTTTTCTTTGAAGACCTTTCGCTTCTCATCCAAGAAGCTTCTTCATCTGAAGAAGCTTCTAGGATGAGAAGGGAAATGTCTACAAAAAAAAAACAAGGAAGTCCAGTTGCCTCTTGAAAAAGCATCTTTGGGACAATCATGACCTGGATGACTGAGAATCTCCATAGACATGCAGAGATATGAAGAATTTGTTTTGGTGGGATACATTTGAAATGTGGTGGAGAAATGCTACCTTCCAATAGATGCTCATTGTCTGTTTTTGGGAAAGGGTATATAATTGAAACTTGCCCACATTGCAAATGAATTCCAAGCCATAGTAATAATTGTTACTGGCGTAGGTTGCTTCTCTAGGACGGGGCTTTTCAACCTTTTCACCCATTGTACCACTTTTAGGATATGGCAATATCCGAGTACCACCAGCCACCTAGCAAGGTGTCAAAAACTTGATAACCCCCCCCCCCCAAAAAAGGGGAAAAAGTGATGAAGTACAGGTAGTCCTCGACTTACAACAGTTCGCTTAATGTCTGTTCGAAGTTACAATGGCATTGAAAAAAGTGCCCCCCAAACCACAGCTGAGCAAGACTCCTGCCTGCCCACCCGGCCGCGTTCTTCCTCCTGTCCGAGGTTTTCATTGTGTGAGCATTTCTGTTGAGGATTGGCAGCAGGGGTGGGGTGGGTGGGTGTTTGGTTTTTATTCCCCCCGTCTGCTGGGTGGTTGCAGCAGGTTTTGGTCACTTCACATGACCCTGGGACACTGTGACCATCATAAATATGAATCAGTTGCCAAGCATTTGAATGTAAATCAGAAGACCCTGGAGATGCTGCAACATTTCAGCTGATCGGCGCTTCTTCTGGGCTCAGAAATGCCAGGATCAGTGCCGAGCTCCAGCTGGAGCCTGGCGCTGATCCTGGCGCTTCCACTGAGCCCTGACAGCCCCAAAGAAGCGTTGATCCTGGCACTTCCGCTGAGCCCTGACAGCCCTGCAGCTCCAGCCATCTCTCGCTCAGGCTTGTGCGGTGCTGCCACCGGTTCAGCTCATTCCCCTCCCCCGCTACCACTTTTCTAGGATGGTCGCGTACCACCTGCCAGGTGCCAATGTACCACAGGTGGTACCCGTACCACTGGTTGAAACTCCCTGCTCTAGGGGAGAGACTTGATTATCTCCCCATTAATGTCATTGAAATATGTTACAGTCACTGAGATCCTCATTATCAGTGATGAATCTGGCAATATAGTATTGAAGGAAAAGTCTTCATCATGGTTCAGTCCAAGCCGGGAATAAACAACATGGCGACTGCTTTAGAAAGAAGGTTGCAGTTTATTAAAGAGGAGAGCTCTGGAAGAAAAGAGCGAGCACATATGGGGAATAGGTTTTTATACCCTCTGGAGCCTTTTGTTTGGAGTTGTTCCTGTGGCATGAACTTTGACCTGAGTCTGAGTGTGCCCTTTGGCATCTGTGGGTTAATCCTATTATGTCCTGTCTTAGAGTTCGGGTGGGGTATGTAGATTTTAGGTGCCTTTGTCTTCTTAATCTTCTAGCTTCAACCTTCCCGGATTATTTACATTTGCATTTCTACAGAGCTGGTTTCTGCTTGAGGGAGGGAGACTTTTGAGATTATTAAGAAAACTGGGCATGCTTTTCTGCCTTTTTAAGATCCTTTGAGGAAATATATTATTCTGCCCTTTTAATATTTCCTTCTCTGGGGGGCTGACTTCCCACAATAGGTAGTTCTCAATTTACGTAAGTGTGAAAAATGGTCATAAGTCTCTTTTTTTCAGTGCCTTTGTAACTTTGAACAGTCACTAAACAAACTCTTTGTAAGTCGAGGACTACCTGTAGTGATTCAGTATTAAATGCAGCTTGCTATAGCATCCTTTGCTTACCTAGGATAACATACTTGTTATTCTCTTCCAGTCCTCCTAGGTTTGACAGAATAGCAAGGTTTTACTAAGTCCCAAAATATTAAGAGGGGAAAAAATCTCTTCTCATCCTGGAGGCTCTGCTGGTTTATAAAAATATAAAATGAAAATATTTCTGACTGTGATTTCTGAAAACCGAATAACTACCTACAGTTTTCAGAAAATGCTTTGATAGCTGCAGATTGCCTATCCCTGCTTTAACAGTTTTGTTCTAGCTTTATTGTGGGAATTGTTTTCCTGCAATAGCATGGTTGCAAAAGAGATGCTTTGTTTCAGCCCTCGTTTAACACAGTGTTCTTTGATTTCCAGCTGTATGTACCCAAGTCCAAGATCTAGTGTGAGGAATTCTGGTTATTTTGATTTTTCCTTCCTTTTTCTCCTATCCCCTTGCATTCCTGCTGCCTTAGCTATGTTAGTAGAAACAAGAGAAATCTGATTTTCTACATTTTAAACTGATGCTTAGCTATATCCTGTGTAGTAGCAGAATAAAGAAAGGAAACATATTATATGCCATTGCTAGTTGGTGGGCCGACTAAAATGCATAATTGCACCTGTTTTGTTATATCAATAGCAGTTTCATTTCTAACTTTCTTTTTGATGGGGACAAGTAAGAAAAATTGAGTTGTTTTGTACAGAAACTTACAATTAAAACCAAAAATAGATACTGAAGTCCAAGTAAAGAAATCCATAGCATTTCGCTGATGTACTAATTTAGTCACTTTATCAAAGAGGGCAGTAAGTTTTATCTAGCAAGACCTCTTTTTAACAAATCCATGCTGGTTTTTAGTAGTCATCTTGTTCATTCTAGGTGCTTGATTATCTTTCTCCAGGCATTGATGTCAAGCTGATTGGTCTGGTTTTTTTGTGGAACACCCCCTCCCCCTTTCCCCCTTTTTGAAGACTGGAACATCATCATGTAAAAAAGATGTTAGACTCTAGAAAGAGTGTAGAGGAGAGCAACAAAGATGATCAGGGGACTGGAGACTAAAACATATAAAGAACGGTTGCTGGAATTGGGTATGTCTAGTTTAATGAAGAGAAGGACGAGGGGGGACATGATAGCAGTGTTCCAATATCTCAGGAGCTACCCCAAAGAAGAGGGAGTCAAGCTATTCTCCAAGGCACCCTTCCTCATTGTCTGATTTGTTGCCTTGGGGTTTTGTGCTTGGGGTTTGGCCTTAAAAAATAGTCAGCCTCCCCTTCCGTTTTTAGTTTAGGGCTGGAGTAGAGGGGCTGGGGCGGCTGGCTGAGACTGCTGAAGGGCCTGGGCCTCTACTTCACCTCCAGCACTGTTCCTGAGGAGGGCTGCCTCAATCACCACACTGCAGCCAGCCTCCACAGTGTAAGGCTCCAGTCATCCCCGCTTCCCTGTACTCTGCAGTGCCTCCTAGGCCCAGATCAGGGCTTTTCAACCGTTTCACCCATTGTACCACTTTTAGGATATGGCAACATCCGAGTACCGCCAGTCGCCTAGCAAGGTGTCAAAAACTTGATGACCCCTCAAAAAAAGGAAAAAAGTGATGAAATATAGGTAGTCCTCGACTTACAACAGTTCGCTTAGTGACTGTTCAAAGTTACAATGGCACTGAAAAAAGTGCCCCCCAAGCCACAGCCGAGCAAGACACCTGCCTGCCCACCCGGCGGTGCTCTTCCTCCTGTCCGAGGTTTTCATTGTTGTGAGCATTTCTGTTGAGGATTGGCAGCAGGGGTGGTGTGTGGGGGTGTTTGGTTTTTATTCCCACCGTCTGCTGGGTGGTTGCAGCAGGTTTTGGTCACTTCACATGATCCTGGGACACTGTGACCGTCATAAATATGAATCAGTTGCCAAGCATCTGAATGTAAATCACAAGACCCTGGAGATGCTGCAACATTCCAGCTGATCGGCGCTTCTTCTGGGCTCAGCGGAAGCGCCAGGATCAGCGCCGAGCTCCAGCTGGAGCCTGGCACTGATCCTGGCACTTCCGCTGAGCCCTGACAGCCCCGAAGAAGCGCTGATCCTGGCGCTTCCGCTGAGCCCTGACAGCCCTGCAGCTCCAGCCATCTCTGGCTCAGGCTTGTGCGGTGCTGCCACTGATTCAGCTCATTCCCTTCCCCCGCTACCACTTTTCTAGGATGGTCGTGTACCACCTGCCAGGTGCCAATGTACCGCAGGTGGTACCCGTACCACTGGTTGAATAGCCTTGGCCCAGATGACTTTAGCCATCTTCCTCCCATTGTTGAGGAGGCATGCCTGACCTGACCCTGATAGGAGGCAGCTGCTGGCCGTGCCGGGCCTTCTTTCCAAGGCCGCTTATGCCACCCTCCATGTAGCATCTGAAACATGGAACGAACGGTGCTGCGTAGGGCACCCAAACGGGCAGAGATGGGGGAGATAGATGGGGGGGGGATAATTGAAGAGGCAGAAATGCCTATTTATTGGCTGGTTGCCTAGAATTTTGGAACGGACGGACTTGAGAAACAGAAGAATAGCGATTCTAAAGTTAGAGCCGCATAATGTGAAAACGTTTTGTTTGCAGTTTTGCCAACGGAGTGTAGCAATAAGAGCTATTGCAGTAAGTTGCCGCTTGAAGTTCTGAGCGGCAAGGTGATTTTTTTTTTTGGTCTTATTTGGGAGCCAGTGTGTGTCATCAAGAAATATGAGTTATCCTGAAAGATCTCCTCTTGTGACAAGCATGGGAACTTTTATTTTCCTTACTGAAGGTCATCTGCATTCAGCAGCATTTCTACTATAGCTGTGCGTCACTCAGAGGCTGCATGGTAATGAAATACCGATGCTATGGGCCAAAACTCTGTTGGTCTGTGAGCAAAAGAGGGATGACTGGTAGACAAGAGACACCAACAAAATTACAGCTGCAGCAGCAGCTCTGAAACATGATGTTGAGCCTGCAAGACTCTGTGCTTTTTGAAATTAATATTAAATCCTTACTAAAGTTATGGAACAGCAGCTGTAAGTATATTATCTTGGATGAGGCATCCATCCACCTCCTTCCTGGTAAATTTTGAATGTCAAGTTGCTGAAAGGGCTGACTGTTGTGAGAGGCAAATGGGAGGTATAGTTAAATATTAATGATTGCAGTATATTATTCTTTTTTTAAAAAAACCCTACAATTTCTATATATATATTTCTTGTGTTTTAAATTTTTTTGGCACAATTTCTTTTAAAGGGAAGCGACAGTTTAAATCTTAGGCTCTGCAGGGTTCTGTGTCTGTCTAATGCTATTCCATAGTTCTGCTCAGGATAAAACAAGGTTTGTAGCAAAAAAAATATATCAGCTGCTTAACGTATGGCATAGCAAATGTACTGTTTTTAAATGTTAAAATGTTTGTAATCCTATAATTGAAGTTAACGTTTTCCAAAGAACAATTATATCCCAATTCTTGCGATGCATTTAATTTGTCTAAATCAAGCAATGAAAGAAATTAAAAAAAACCTCTTCACCTTAAATAGCCCCCATTGGCTTTGAGCAGCATAGATAGCCTAGAAAAAATTGGAACTCCAGAAGAGAAAGTAGAATGTACCATCCTTTCTAGTCAGTATTTAAACATTCACTAAACAAAAATAGGCAAACAGGAAAAAGGAGTACTGTCAAAACTCAAGGTTTTGATTTTCTAATTTTCTAAGTTGTTCATGACTCCCTTGAGGGGTTTCAATCCACACTTCAAGGACCCCTCTTATGATTTTATGTCAGATACTCTTCATATCACAAATTCAGTTCATTCCATTTTTGAATCTAATGCTTAATATTGACGGCATATAACTTTTAGATGTATCTTAGATTGCCAGCTGGTAGGAAAGCTATTTATAAAAGTCCTTAAAAATAATTTTAATACGAACTTTTCTATGCAAACCCACATTTATTTATTTTTTTACCATCTATGACTTATAGTTGGGAGGGAACAAAGGCCAAGGATATGGGTTTCTTTGTACAGTGAATGGATTTTGATGTAATCCAAAATAAGAGTCCTTTTTTGCATAGAGTTGTGATTAATAGGAGTACTAGCAATTTAATATTTAGAATTTAGGATAAGAATGTTTACTAATTCTTAATGTAAAATTGGTCTCAAGGAGTTTAAATAGCTGCGTGACCCACAATAGTGTCTATTCTGTTGGGTCTTTTGTTAAAAAAGAATAATTGCTGTTTTCGCAAAAAGGAAGGTGTTTGGACAGTTTTCCTGCCAGCGATAGATTAATGAACACCCTCCATTATTGTGTTCTAAACTTCTAACTTTTAAATTAGAAAACAGTTGATTATTGATTATGCATTTAACTTAAACGTTTATACCTTTAACTAAGGTGTTTTGTTCCCTGTATTCTGTCTGCCATAAACAAAATATTAGCTTTTGAGAACTATAACAATAAGCAGTCATACTATTGATTCAAGCTTTGTTTGCTAAGAAATAGCACTGACCAGTTTGGTGTGAAATGAGACATGATTTAATTTTAACTTCTATACCTTAGTTTATGACATTATTATCTCAGTCTTTCCAGAATATCTCAGTAATTTCTGTTATGTTGAAAATGTAAAGGTGCTATATAAATTTATGCAGATTCTACGATTATATATGCTGGGATGACTGAAGATACACGTATACTCAATAGCGTTGTTCCATCACATTTTTTTTAGAAAAAAAGTTTGCTTAGCTGGCAGAATGTTGTGGGGTTTGATTGTAGTTGCACTTTTTTCTTTCACTTACAACAATGGAGTGGTATTCACAAGGCCTAGATTCAGGATGCGGTTTCACTGCCAACAATTCTGTTCTGTCGGGAACATTCTGTTAAACTAGCTGAGTACTGAGGCTGTTTAGCAGTTAAGCTATCCCTTTATTTCATTCATAAAATTGAAAGAGGGTGGTGTCTTAACTAGTTTTTATTGTAACCATTGTCAAATAGGAAATCTTGGGTCAGAAAATTTTCTCTACCAGTCCTCCATTCTTGGCTTGATGTTGATGTCAGTCCTCTATCAGCATTAAATTGGTGCATCCTGGTCTTGATTCATTGCTGGCTCCTGGGAGTAATGTGATACTGCACTTGGGCAAAACAGAAGGCGCTCAAGCTGAGACCTGTCAAGCCCAAGAAAACCTGAGATTTACAATGGATAATCAGAGGGAATAAAAATAATCAGATAATCAGTGGAATGGGAGAGAGAAAGCAAAATGGATGGTCCAAACAAAGCAACACTTGACAGGAAGAAGTAAGGAGATAAATAGAAAAGCACTAAGGCAGAGAAAGCATGCTTTTTGTAGTGAACAGTAGGCCAATCTAGGAAGAGTTGTGTAGTCCTCATAAGAGCATCTATAATGCCAAATTTCAGGACACCGCATCTGCCAGCTTTTCCAGGCAACCAGTTATAAAACTATGAGTTCCTTGGCTTTTTTTTTTAAACACTGAATGTTTTAAAATATCCTGTAAGGATCATGTGAAAGTAATGCAGACTTTATATTTACTACATAACAATATTTCTTTTTTTCCCCTTTTTTTCTGGATTGAATTTTATTTTATTTTATACTATTTTATTGGTTTTCCAGTTTTACATTTGAGTATTTAAAAAGCAGCGTGGTGAGTGGGTTAATCAATAGTTCAATAACAAAATCTTTAGTACAGATCTCAGTCAGATTGCATCATCAAATATTTCTTCTCTTTTCCCCTTAACATTAACTATGTCACATTTAAACTAGTATATGTCTAATTGTACCAAACTCAATAAAAACTTCATTATTACATTTATCAGTGCATTTTTAGCTTATACATATCTTAATAGATCTTCATAGACAGTCCATATCCTGTTATTAATTTCTGGCTAATTTTTTAGTTTTTAGTTCCAATACTCCAATTTAACCTTTCTTATCCATAGTTTTCAGCTTTTGGGTAACCAAAATTTCCCTTATCTCACTTCATAAGAAACTATAATATCTAGAATACACATATTACTTACTTAAATGTAATCTTATTCTATTTCTGGTTTCTCTTCAGATCGTATAAATCTTTCGCCTTTTACATAACAATATTTCTAGGAGAAACTCTAAAACCATTTGAAGAATTAATCTGGAAGCTGAAATTCTATTTTAGGGCTATAGAAGGGGAAGGGATTTATATTCCATTTTTTCATTCAGGGGGTTAAAAGTGGTATACGTTGCTCCTGTTCCCATTTTTTTTTTTGCCTACAACAACAATCCTGTGAGGTATGCCCAAGGTCATCCACTGATCTTCTGTGGCTGATTTATGCATCCATGCCCAGGGGAGCAAAATCTTTGGTGGAACAATTGTCTTCTGTTGTATATTAAAGATTATCAATGCAAAACCGTGTGCTGTTATCCCATATGTATAATACCGAGAGTCCATGAAGAATTGTGATGTGTCATTTTCTAGTGATTCTTTTATTCATTTAGAACAAAACAAATGACATTGATCTTTTTTTAAAAAAAAAAATCGATGACTAGTGGTTATATTCTGTTTGCTTTTTCTTTCTATCCAGTTATCCCTTTCTTCATTTTAAGGCTAGCTAGAGAAAGAATTTGAAACTTTATATCCAGGGTTCCCAGGTGATCATGTTTCTATACAATTTAGGCAGGTATCAGATTAGCCACAGCAATGTTACATCATGCCCTTCAGATATGTTAAATATAAGCCCATATGATGAGTGCACATGAGCCAAGGCAATTCATGAAATAATGAAATGTGTTCTTCCACAATTATTGTGTAACGTGCAGAAGTTTGTTTTCATAAATAAATATTCCTGCAGAATACAACAATGGTGTCTAGTGAATATATATTTCATAGGCTGACGATATAAGTCTGGTTTTAAATTTTAACTCTGAAGCAAAAAATACCAAATTCAAGTTCTCATGCCAGTATTCCACAAAGTTACCGTTAATTTTCACCTTAAAATAGTTACATATGAAGCGATTGTATAATCTTACAAAATAAATAGATAAGAGAGACAAATGCAATAGGTATTAGCTGCTGAACAGCAAGGATAGCTTGGAAATTAACCTAAAAAATAGTTGTTGCTCCCAAGGGACTGCTCATTTGGAGAATGTGACCCTTTCTGAAGCAAATAAGGCTTCTCCCTCTTTTATTTCCCCCTTCCCTTTCTTTTTACATATTCCCTTTCTATTAGTTTTGTTTTTAATTGGTGCTTGTGTGTATATTTGTATAAGAGAAAATTGTTTATAGAAAGAGATTGGGTCAATTAGGAAGCAGAGTGCCTTATTTTCCAGTTAATTTAATTTATATCTGTTAACAAATACTTTTTTTTGGCCTTAGTTCCGCTCTGTATTGTCTAATAGATATATACCAACATATCTACATTTACCGTTAGAGAGTTGTATTGGGTAGGAGGGGAGAATCCCCAATAATGGTTTTACTTCCACTGTGGGTTGATTATAGGGATAAGAAAAACCTTCTGTGTGCACAAAGGATTCTGAACATGGTACAATTCGTTGTAAGTGGTCCGGGTCTAGATCAGATATTGACGTCCTGCCAGTTGTATCTGGAAGCGATAGGCAGCAAGTAAAGCCAAGGACGACATCAGGATCAGCAGCTAAGAGAAGCTGGAGATAGGGAGGCACTAGAACAGGGGTGTCAAAACTGCCGGCCCGTGGGTCGGTTGCATCATGCGGAGGCCGCGTCCACCCTAGCTCCAGCAATGCGAAAAAAGTCACGATATGTCGCGACACATCACGTGATGCGGCAAGTTTGACACCTGTGCGCTAGAAAGATGGGTTTATCAGCTCACGCGCCACATGAAGAGAATGGCATGCCAGCCCTTCCCTAAGGTAGAACCAAAATGTGTTTGTGCTGAACTGCAGCTTTCCCTTGGGATGATGTTGATGACGACGACAACAACAACAATAATAAGATTTGAAGATCTTGTGGGACTTTTGAATACAGACAGATTGCTATTTGGAACACAACACACGCCAGATATCGCAGTTGTAGAGAACCGAAGCGTACAGCTGATTGATATCGCTGTACCAGGAGATGCCAGAGTCGAAGAAAAAGAACTGGAAAAAAATTACGAAATATCACGACCCGGCCATCAAAACTGCGCGATTATGGATGAAACCTGTAACAGCGATACCCATCGTCATTGGGGCACTGGGAACTATGTCCCAAAACTTTGCAAAATACATCAAGAAACTGCAGCTTCCTGCAATAACTCCAGCAATGCTACAGAAAACTGCGCTACTCAGAACATCTTACATTTTAAGGAGGTACCTGGTTGACACATAGGATGCTGGTAGCAACCCGTGTCAACCATCAGCGCCAGCCAATTTGAATGTTCAGTTGACTTGAGGTTCGTGTTTAATGAATAAAAGATAATAATAAAGTTGGAAGGGATCTTGGAGGCCACCTAGTCCAATCCCCTGCTCAGGCAGGAAACCCTATACCATTTCAGACAAATGGCCGTCCAGTCTCTTCTTAAAAACGTCCATGGTTGCTTCAGCAGAACTCCCAAACCAAGAATATCTTTATTTCAGGTTCAAATCAAAATATACTTCCAGTTTCACCAGGGTGGATTTGATTTAAATCACTACTAAATGATTTAAATCACTAGTAAAAAGGCTTGATATAAATCAACTCGACTTAAATCATATTTTTTAAAGCACAACTGTCATCTCTGTCCCACAGCGGCTCCTCCTCTGAACCGCTGTTGACTCAACAACAGTCCCATTCACTTTAATGGGACGACACAGCAAGGTGAGGAACGTGGGGGGCAGCAGGTGAGTGGACGCCCGCTAACAGGTGCTGCCATGATGGATCTGAAATGACAGGTGCTCTTTAAATGTAAGGACTCATCCTTGCTGGTCTTTAGAATCTTTAATATTATTATTTGCAAACCAAATGAAGTTTTTCCTATTTAGAATAATAAGCTGTCAGGTTAGTAAAACAGCGATATCAGAACCGATTTTAGGTTAATAGGCTAATCACACATAGTTGGATAACTATTCAAATTCTTTTATTTAATTAAAACACTTAGAGCCTGGTACAGATGCATTTCCCTTCAAATAATCGTACAGTACTTTATAGCGTCCATAGATTTGCAAAACAATGGGATAAGCTAAGGAATATTTCTGAACTTTGTTCTATGATTTATCTCATGGTTACTGTGAAATTGTGAATGCATCAATGCAGTGCATGTTATCTCAGCTTGCATAGAGCTTGGATTCATTGAATGAGTTTACCAAAAAAATGTAAATATTACAAAATATACAGCCTCATGCTACATATAACTAAGCTCCCTTTCGTGCTGAATAAACTAAATTATTAATGTCTCTTAAGTAGAAAACTATATTTAGATAGATATTTTTTTTACTCCAAAAGGTTTTTCCGCGGACCGGAGAGTGCGTGGTTTTGTGTGCTGCCTGCATCTCGCGGAGGGGGCTTCGCTTGTTTTTTGTGGACCGGTTGCTGGCATGCCGCGCGGACCGGTACTGGTCCACGAGCGGGGGTTGGGGAACCCTGTTGTAGAAGATCTGTCAGCCAGTCCAGATCCATAGTCAAGGTCGGGAGGCTTGTAAGTCCAGTGAAGGTGCACGGATTCGGAGTTTATGGTTGGTTATCAGCAAAGTAGAGGCTTTCTCAAACAGGAACAAGCTCTAATGTTGCTCATGTGGAAGGTTGAGGCTCCTTCCTTGCAGGAAACGTCACAGAGCTGCTCTTTGCCCTACTCATCCGTTCCCTGTGGCAAGTCCCTGCGCTGGGAAGGGATGGCAGTTCAACTTCTTCATCTTTAGGGACCAGCAACGGCTTGCATGCTGGTTATCGGACAGCCCTACCTCCTCTGCCTGCAGCTGCTCCTACAGTAGTCCATCCAGTAATTCTGGTTCAGTTCTTCTGCCATTTCGTAATTTATTAGACGATAATATTGATCTATTTATACAGCAAGAATGGTTCGCTGTGTATTTAGAAATTTCTGATAATGTTTAATTTGATCAGGGGAGTTGGGTCCCAATTTAAATAGAGTTGTTGAACAACTTAAAATTTTATATATACTATCTATACTGCTAGAAGCAGTTCTGACATTGACAAAGAAACAAGCAGCTAACAAGACAATGAGAAAATGCAGCCTGCCCAGCCCTTAAAATAACAGCAAACATCCTAACCCATGGGTAAGCAACCTTGGCTCTTTTATGACTCGTGGACTTCAACTCCCAGAATTCTGGCTCAGGAATTCTGGGAGTTGAAGTCCACGAGTCATAGAAGAGCCAAGGTTGCCTACCCCTGTACCTAACCCCATTGCCAGACACTATCACCATTTGTTACTGCTATCGTAATATCTACAGATACCTTGTTTGAAAATAAAACATTTGCAGGAATTTATTGAGTTGTAAACTTATTGTTCTTTCTAATAAATATCATTATCAGATCTCTTTTAGACTTGCTGTTTGAATTAACCATTTCCTAAGTTATGGAAGAAAACACTATTCATAACGGTAACATGCCCAAAGTCAAAATTGAACAAAATACATTACGGCTTAGCATAATGTATGAAGCTATTCTCAAAACCATTCTTTGATTAACAGCTGGAAAATAGTCTGTGGAGTACGCTAAGTTTTTATTCAACTGTATTGCATATTAAATATTATATAACATATAGATTAGAGTTCAAAATAATGTACACAGAGTAGCGGATATATTAATAATTGTGTCTACATATAACTAAACTGCCTGACTGCCTTGTGGTTACAAAGGCAGGCTATAAATCAAAATTGCATATATAAAAAGCATAAGAGATTTAAGTCTAGGGAAAAAAATCAAAACATCTTGCTCGCACGCTCAGATTATTTAAGAGTGTCTTATTATCAAATTCTGAATAGAGAAAGAATGTGATTAAATGAAATATGCTTACAGTAAACCAAAGGGGGAAACTTTAAAGTCTATGAAAACTATAGACCAAAGAAGAGAAAAGATATAATTAAAATGATAGCATCTATTAGATCATCTCTCATAATGGCTTTTTAGATTTTTTTTTAATAGTGTTTTTCAGAATTACTGGTTACTGTTCCTGTTTTTGCCACTTTGGACTCTACAAAATTCTGGAGTTTGTGGTGTTGTTCATTGTAGTATAATCTTGGCAAAAGATAGCGAACCCCACAAATCAAATCTCAGAATAAACAAGAATCATGGCATTATTTTAGTGGCTAACCATATTTACCATATGCTTATTAACTTGTAGTCAAAATAAGCTAGGATCTTGGTGATATATCTCATTGTTGCTATAATTGATAAAAATTTGGAGAAAGGTCAGGTTAATTTGTATGCTTTCTAAAATGCACACAGAAGCTATTTCTATTTTAACTCAGCAATGTAGGTGTATCTATTTACCTATCTCTAACTATATTTCAAAAATACTTGTGTTGTATAAATGTTCATAGACAATTTTATGCCTATTGTGCTTTTCCATTTCCTGTCCTGTGTAAGCATTTTTTTTCAACAAAACTAAGCATATTTACTTACCATTTGACTCTTGACTTTGTTTCGTTCTTGGTCTCCTTGAATTTTTTTTTTAATACAATGAAGAGGCAGATTCATATACCCTTAGGAATACTGCTTGTTCCTTAGTCATTGTTACCATGCCAAAACAAAAATTAAATAAGCTACAAGATCAAGTGCTTTGTCTTCCTAGTTCTTTATGCATTTATATATGCACACAGGTTATACATGTATATATACATACAACGTATAATATTTTATGTGCATGCATTTGTGCAGATATATATAGATATATACAAATGATATGTAGTAATATTGACATTCATTATAATTGGTAAATGTGTCTAAATTCTATTAATACATATACAGATTAATACCGATATGACTGAATAAAACAATATTTCAGTTGTATTTTTCTGTTTTTGTTTTACAATTTATATTTTTATTTGTTGTAAGCCAGTTTGAGTATTGTATGAACAGGAAGGACACAAATTTAAAAAAATAAGTGGCACAAAACCACAGATATATAATTTGAGTTAAACATATCATCAACTGCCATTGGAGAGTCATTCTTTGCAAGTTATTTATTCTGGATGACTGGTATATGATTATTGAAGCAACACAGGTGCTTTTAACAAGCCTTTTTTTGCTTGTAAACAGCCTAAAAACTGATAAGAATTCTTGGCCTTTCAGTTGGCTAAGCTTCCCTGAATAATACACACCGAGAGAATTCCTATACCATATAACTTGAACCTTCAAGAATGGTGCAAATTCAATTTAAGCTTAATTCCAAACTCATATTCAATGCAAATACTGTAGTTTCTTAATCAAGATCCCTTCTATCTAAGCCTCATCCCATTACAACTTGTAGCCACAGCTCAAAAGTGCTTTTTCTTCTCTGGGAAAAGAGGTAGACCTGAATATCTCCTGAGGAATGATGTTTCTGATAATACCTAACTCAGACAAGGTTGTTGTTGTGAGGAAAATAGGAGGAAGAAGGTGTTTGGGGGTATATTTGCCAACTTGAGTTATTTGTAAAAGTAGTAAAAGTGAAACACAAAATTAATTAAATAATTTATCCAGTTTCCTCTATTTGATCAAGGTAATAATATACAGGTAGTCTTGAGTTATGAACGTAATGGAGTCTGCCTATTATAGTAGCAAGTTGTGATCGCTGTAAAGTGGGTCAGTCACATGACCAATCCAGTCTCACAACCTTTTCAATAGCAAAACCATCTTAAAATGCGGTTATGTGATTGTGGATCACTTAAATATGGCCCAGTTTCTGAGTGCCCCAAGTATGGTAATGTGATTGGGGAGAGTACGATGTTGAAACTTTGAATCCATGTCATAAGTAGCCCCCCCAGGTAGGTCCATTAGAACTTTGAACAGTCACTAAACAACCAGTTGGAAGTTGAGGACTACCTGTATATTATTTTTTTCTAGCGGATTTCAATGTTTTTTCCTTGACTAGTACTGAATGATGAGGCTTTAAAAATTTGCTTAGAGATATGGGAAGATCAGAGTTTTTATTGCATTTTAGAGAAAATGGTAAGCCGTGGAATTAAAATTAAGAGGAGATGAAGAGAAGAAATTGGAACGTCATTTGAAGGGATTAAAGATTAAAATTTTCAATATGTTGCTGCTTCTCGTAGCTCCTAATAGAATTTTTCTTGGTTGAATGGTGTCAAGGTTATGATTTAGAAGCTAACCAGCTTGTATAATGTGAGATGTATGATAATGATGGGAATGACTCAGCAGGGTCTATGTCCCTTTAAGAGCCTTTTTATAAAAGGGAAGGCTTTGCTGCTCTCTCTCTTCTGTTTCCTGCTGTAATTGTGGTTTGTTGGAGCCTGCTGTATGTATATTGTTCCTGATGTATAATATAGTGTAAGATAAACCACCATTTAACATAGACCACCGTTTACTGTGTTTACTCCTGGGTTATCTCAGTGTAATAAGACTGTGCATGCTCTGACAAATGGCATACAACTATGGTGTTTGTGGCGTCCTACAGTCATAGTATCATTGGATCATAGGATTGGAAGGGACTTTAATTCAACTCTTTTAATTCAATTCGCTGCCCAAGGCAAGAGACCTTATTGCATCCCAGACAAATGGCTATCTAATCTTTTCTTGAAGACCGCCAGCGTTGGAGCACCTACAGCTCCACCAGGAGCTATTCCACTGATTAATTCTTACTGTCAGAAAATTTCTCCTTAATTTCCAGATTGGATCTATCTTTAACAAGAGAGACTTTTTAACAGTCACCTGATCCCCATTTGCAACTTTTAGTGCTGGCTTCTGACAAACAAAATCAGTTTGCAAGTTGTGATCGTATGACATCACACATAACATTTCACATCATTCACTTAATGATCACAACCAGAACTGCTATCATAAGTTGGGGCAGTCACATGACTTCTTGCTTTAGGATTACATTGCTTAGCAATGGATTCCCAGTCCTCCTAATTGAGGATTACCTCTATTTAAATAGTGAGCATGTTTTACTTAAACTACATGATTTCTCTACTTGTAATTCTACATTCTTTTTCTATAAATTTATAACTATTTATAAGATATATCAATAGCACTGAATACTGATATGCTGCATCATAGTGCTTTACAGCCCTCTCTAAGTGGTTTGCAGAGTCAGCCTATTGGCCCCCAACCAATCTGGCTCCTCATTTTACTGACCTTGGAAGGACGGAAGGCTGAGTCCACCTTGAGCCGATCACCGAACTCCTGGCAGTCAGTAGAATCAGCTTGTAATATTGCATTCAAACCACTGTGCCGCCACAGCTCCTGTATTTATAATTTATTTTAAATACATTAAATTTAAATACTAAACTATTAATTGCACTACCTCTGAAGAACTTATACTAGCAAATAATGAATGATACTTTGGGGTTATTTCAGAATTACGTTCCCTCACTTTTGGGGGGGGCAGCATCTTTTCACGGTTTCTTTCTGACAAGGAGAGAAAGTTAGTCTTTTCACTCCCTGCCCTAGTAGCATCCAAGCAACTTTTCTTTGATTGCTTTTGCTTCTGAGCTGGCCTGAGTTGCTGTTATGTACTGCACGATACTGAAATAAAACGACTTTATTTTTGGCTCTGTAGTTTCATAGTGAGCCTGTTATTGCTGTTGCAGTTGCTCGGTTGGAACCGTTTCCCCGTCTTCTGCTTTTGGCTGTTGCTGGGTTGGGATTGCTTTGTTGCTGTGGCCTCTCGGCTGGTCACTGGAGGGGTTGGCTAGATTGTCTGTTGCTGGGCAGGCATTGTTGAGGAAGCTTTGATTGATTGTCTGTTGCTGGGTAGGCATTGTTGAGAAAGCTTTGTTCTCCAGCATGACGAGTGGAGAATCCACAGATGGGTTGATCTTGTCTTCCTGCCCTAGAGACTAAGTCAATCAACCTTTGCCACGCCTCTCTCCTTAGGCTAGGAAACCCCAGTCACGACTTAGTCTTCGCCCGAGAGAAGCTTTGTTTCATTGCCTCCGAATTCCATCATGGTCAAGGCCTGGTCAACAGTGGGAGCAGAAAATTGGGATGGTTTGGCTGCAAAAACGTAATCGGCATAGCTCAGTGATGGCGAATCTTTTAGAGACAGAGTGCCCAAACTGCAACCCAAAACCCACTTATGCATCATTGGGTGCCAGGTGGGTGTGGCCCATTGGGTGGGCGTGGCTGCGGTGGTAACAGCAGACTGGGTGGGACTAAAAAGTTCAATCAATCAATTCCAACTTTGCAAGATCTTTTTTTTTCCCTGCAAGAAATTGAAATTGACTGATTGATTGAACCTTTTTTTTTTTTTTTGTACACGGCAGCGGAGGCCTAAAGTGAAAAGGTTTTATAAAACCCAGCTGAAGGCCTAGGACTGGGGCGACGGCATGTGTGCCCACAGAGAGGGCTCTGAGTGCCGCCTCTGGCACCCATGCCATAGGTTCGCCACCACTGGCATAGCTATTTATTACATTTATACAGCAAACACCATAACTTTTTTTATGGAAAATAACACAAATATCAAAGATTGTCCAGTTTTCCAGATGGAGGTGGCAAGCTTTGCCGAGAAGAGTTAAAATTTGTTCATAGTACACCTCGGTTAACCAAGAGGGCATGGCAATCTCAATTGTGCTTTGCCATTAGTACTAGGCTTACTTTGGAAGCCGGATCTAGGACAGTGGGCTTGTCTTTTGGTAAGGATGAACTGTTTTGGGCAGAGATCATCAGTGGTTCCTTTTGGATGTCCTTATCAAACTTTTATTCAGGGCCTTGGTACTATGCTCTTATTCTGAGCAACAGAATAACCCCCTCCAATGAGGCTTTTGGGGGAGCTCCCGGTTTCTGCCCAGCCACTCTCCCGCCCCTGCCCAGACCCCTGCAGTCTCGCCTCATGCCCGGAGGTGGAAGACGTGCCTTCAGCGCACCTCCAGCTGTGCAGCCCGGTTCCTAACGGGGTTGCGGACCCCTGTCGTAGGCCAACTCTTTTGCATCAGGAGAGCTGTAGTGCATTGACTACAAGGAAACTCAAGATCTGCAGGGATTTGGCCAGTTGCCTCTTCATCACCGCTTGATGCAGTTTTAACAACCTCGATAGTTGTGAATTATTGTTGACTCACCAAGATTATCTATGCTTCTTGAAAAATTCATGACCTGGCATTTCTTCACTGAGGAGAATTGCATCTCTTCATTAAGATGGAGTTGCATCTCAGCTCTGGTTTCTCAAAAAATCTTTTCTCGCTAAAGTCAAAATTTGCCCAGCACTGAATGTGGAAAAGGACAGTTTAATCCTCTCCAGTTTTAAAATCCTCACGTTTTGGTTTTCAATTAATTTTGAAGCCTATGCTAATAAGTATTTTTTGTAATACACAAATGTTATCTAAATTTGTGTATCTAGGGACTGAACCAAATGGTGGTGATTGCTGCTTATGTCTTAGGCCAGGGGTAGGCAATCTTGGCTCTTTTATGACTCGTGGACTTCAACTCCCAGAATTCCTGAGCCAGCCATGCTGGCTCAGGAATTCTGGGAGTTGAAGTCCACGAGTCATAAAAGAGCCAAGGTTGCCTACCCCTGTCTTAGGCTTATCTAAAGAATTCTATGCATCTCCATCCATTTTTATAACATTCAGCATCCTACACTGGTGAATGAATTCTAAGCAAGTGTGGCCGTTTGCTTGTTCGATTTATCCTTTTATTCTAGGATCTCATAACTCCCTCTCCTCCCATTTTTTCCATTTTGTTTTTCTTCAGTGAGAAAAATCAGTTAGCTGGCAGTGAACCTTGTCCTTGATTCATTTGCAGTAGTTCATTTCCCCGAGCACATTGGCATTCAGAACGGCTAAATCGGGTTTGTGGAAAATCACTTTTAATGCCCCATCTTGTTGGCAAGAGGGAATAAGGGTGCAGAAACTCAGATATCATTGCTATTCACAAGTCTTCGATCTAATTCATTCTTCTTGCTTCGCTTCTCTGTTTAATGACCCTGAATTGGCTCTACCTCTGGAATTGTAGCCAGGAAGGCCATTATCTCCACCATTGTTGTAATCTCCACCATTGTTGTAATTCTCCATGCTTTCTTTGTTGTTGTATATAGTGTGTTTAGGTGTGTGTCGTGTATGTGTGTCACTTTGAGAGCGGGCAACTAAGTTTCATTTTTGATGTGTGCCGTTGTGCCCACAGTTAAAAAAAAATGACAATAAAGGTTATCTTATCTTTCTTCTTGAATCAGATTTTTCATATCTTGAGTTGCTCCTTGGACCGTAGACGGTCTTATCGAGCATTAATGTGTCCAGGTTAGTTGCCTCTAGCAAAAACAGGTCTTTACTATGTGTTTTTGAAAGCTATTGTTTCTCCAGCATGAGGATGGAGAATCCCATTCGTGGATTCTCCATCATCATGCTGAGAAAAGGCGTTCAGGTAAGACAACGCCCCTTTTATGATTGAAAAAGGCTTCCTGCGTTTCATTTTAAAGACTTTTGAAGTATGAATATATATGAAAACGGCCTCATTAAGTAATTACATAGGAAGTGAGCTTCTAGCATCACAAACGTTTCTTAGGTTTTATTGACGCAGAAATTATTTGTACGGGCCTGTTTGTTTGAACTACAATGGGGAAAAACTTCTGCTTTTTAGCTATTAACTCTTCTCCGTTCTTAAAAGAATGTCAATACAGATCTGCCCAACTACTTGCAAAGCAATATTCAGCACCTTGCCAATATTTTGACAGCAAAACAATTTCAGGCACAATTTATATTGAAAAGTCATGTCTAATTCAGCAATTCGTTACCAACGGTGAATTGCGGCCATCAGTTGTTGCAGCAGTCACCATTTTTATCTGGGTTGGCAGAGTCCCCCTTACTCATCTCTGCTTCCTGGTTCTCGTCAAATATATATTGAATAATGCTTACATTGGCCTTGAAAGGAATTGACAATTTTTAGCTTGTTCTATTTGAAAAGGTTTTTTCTTTTCTTTAGGAAAGGCTTTTCAGTTTGAAATGAGCGGGTCCATAATTTCTGTTACTTCACTTATCAGTTGTCGCTTATCTATTCTATTGGAGATAGAAAAAATTACATTTCCAGATTTTCTGCCCCAGCGCAATCTGAATTTTCTTTAGATTATTTTAATCAAGACAGACGAATCACAGCATGCTGTAAAGCAGCGGTTCTCAACCTATGGGTCGCGACCCCATTTGGGGTCGATCGACCATTTCACGGGGATCGGCAGCAAGGCTGTCCGCCATTTTTTTGTCCGCCATTTTTTTGTCTGCCATTTTTTCCCCTTTTCCGGCGGGTGCCTTACCTCCCTTGGGCTGGGCCAGCTGGTGGTCGGCCTGCTCCGTCTCTGCCACTTGCCAGCTACGCCTCGGCCGGCACAGGGGGTGGAACCGCGCATGCGCGGCGCTCCCGGGCAGGGAAAGTCCTCGACTTACAACCGGTTGGGTAGTCCTTGACTTACAACCGGTTTAGTCCTCGACTTACGACCGGTTGGGGGTCACGGCATTAAAAAGGTTGAGAACCACTGCTGTAAAGGAAAAGCATTCACCACCACCATGAATATGCGTAAGTGAAGGGTTGACTGCTGTCCCTGGCCCCTTTTTTGTGACCTTCAGAGCATCCAGGATTTCACCAGCAAAATCTAATGCAAAATGCTGACTCACAGTAGGATACTTTTTGGAACTTTGCTTTGTAATAAGGTAGTATAGGATGTAATAGAATCTTGATATATTAGGGCTATAATAAACTTATGAGCCTGCCAGAGTTTCCTGCTGTTGTTTTCTTATGGGATGCAGGATTACAAGGGTATGCGGGTATGTGTGTGTATGATATTTTGAATCTCTTGTGCTTACCTCTTAAGATTTAGATTTCCTTTACTGTCTCTTTATCTGTTAATGGTTTTCATGGGTGGAACTGTTTCTGAGGCTTCTCATCCATTGTTCGGATTTTGTTTGTTTGTTTTTGGTGTTGTCCTTTTTGAACAAAAGGCACTGTGTTCATCTATACATGGATGTTGACTAAGCAGCAGTGTTTTGGTTTGGTATACTGTTCACGAGGACAGATATTTTGGGCTTTTGGAGTCTTGCTTTCTGGAGAATGAGGATTAGCTCACTCGGAAAGGAAATTATGCAGATCAGCAACAGACCGAATCCTTTCAGTTTTCCAATCTGCCATCAGTTGTTGCTTGGAGTGTGATAGGTGGTCTCTACATTTAATAAACAGAAAAATGTACTTATCCCTTTGATTTGGTGTACTGGAGAATTTGCCAATGTTTGGTGTACTGGAGAACTTGCCAATCACTCAATTCTGGGAACTAGGTGGCCATTTTGCTGGTATCTTGGCTGTTGGGGCTGGTAACATATAACATTAATTTTGCAGAGCCTGCAATTGGCTTTCAATTTAAGGTTCACCTATAAAACCCTCATGACTAGACACCTGGTACTTGTAAGTCTGCCTGCTCCAACTGGAATCAAAGTGGATTCTCTGGAGCATTTTCTTTTTTTTTGCCCCACGCTTTCAAGATGTATGGGGGAATTTGAAGATGCAGCTTTTCTATTTTGATGCCGATGCTTTAAACTGCCCCCCATTGGAGATCAACCTGACCTCTTCGTCGGTTTCCAGAAAGATGCTGAAAATTGAGCTATTTCAAAAGGGATTCTGCTAATTTAAGAACTCTTACTGTATTATATTTCTTTGTTTTTGTCTTCCTTTGATATTTTTTAATTTTTAGAGTTTTATGGCATCTTTTAGCTATGCTGTGTATGTTTTACATATTTGTTATATTCCAGTGATGGCGAACCTTTTAGAGACCGAGTGCCCAAACTGCAACCCAAAACCCACTTATGTATCATCGGGTGCCGGGTGGACGTGGCCCATTGGGTGGGTGTGGCCCATTGGGTGGGCATGGCTGTGGTGGTAACGGCAGACTGGGTGGGACTAAAAAGTTCAATCAATCCCAACTTTGCAAAATCTTTTTTTCCCCAAAAGAAGTTGAAATTGATTGATTGAACCTTTTTTTTTTTTTTTTTTTTTTTTGCACACGGCAGCGGAGGCCTAAAGCGAAAAGGTTTTATAAAACCCAGCTGAAGGCCTAGGACTGGGGCGACAGCGCGCATGCCCACAGATAGGGCTCTGCGTGCCACAGGTTTTCCACCATGGTTATAATCTGTAGCAGCTGCTGAGATTTCACTGGATATAAGCCAAATAAATAAATAAAAACTACTAAGACATAAAGAGAGTTACTTTGTTTCTTTGACTATCACTTCCCAAAGGAAAAAAAAAACAATTATTAGTTACAGAATACAGAATAACAGCATTGGAAGGGACTTTCTAGTCCAGAGGTCCCCAACCTCCGGTCTGTGGACCGGTACTGGGCCGTGGCATGCCAGCAACCGGTCCGCACAAACAAGCAAACCCCATCTGTGGGATGCAGGCAGCACACAAAATCAAATACTCTCCCATCCGTGGAAAAACCTTTCTCCATGGAACCGGTCCCTGGTGCCCAAAAGGTTGGGGACCTCTGTTCTAGTCCAACCCCCTGCTCAAGCAGGAGACCCTCTACCATTCCAGACAAATGGCCGACCAATCTCTTCTTAAAATCCTCCAATGATGGATCACCCCAGGGAAATATAGTAAGATAATCCCTAACATATCCTTGATAGTTTTCAATTGCTTTTCTGTTTTTACTGTGTCTATTGATAGCACAATAAGTACTGTAAAGAGAGCACAAACTGCCTATGTTTGTCCCCAGTATCTTTGGTTTAGTTGCATACGGTCCCAATATCTGCCAGTGATACTTATCCTTCATCGTATACATTTTTCTTATGCTTCAGTTGGAAACCCACTGAGAACTTTCTCCTCTCCTAGAGGCTTTCCTTAAATTCTAACCTTCTAAAATATTTTTGTTGTTTGTAAGAAATGCTGATAACTTTTGATTTACTTCATTATTAACGATCCACATTTCTATTCCTCTAGCATCAGCACAAGCCAGAAGCGCTGCTAAGCACAGAATTTCTCCCGCCATCAGTTCTACCTGGGAAAAGAAAAGTGTCATCATGTCTAATATTACCATTGATCCGGATGTCAAACCTGGTGAATATGTCATCAAGAGCCTTTTTACTGAGTTTGCTATTCAAGCTGAAAAGAAAATTGAAGTTGTAATGGCTGAACCTTTGGTGAGTTCTGTTTGCAGCCTTCTTTCAGTTTATGTTTTTCTTAAACTATTTAATCTTCATTTGGAAGAAAAAAACAACGATGAAAAGCTGTAATAGGCAAGGAAGCACAAGGAAATGTTAATATCCTCTCCTTTCCTTTCTCATTCCAAGTAGCTAATTCCTTGTAAGATCAGAGTTACAGGGGTGTTAACATAAAAATACATAGTATAGCAAAGGAAGTACTGAGAGATTTTACAAGTTATAAAACTTTAAAATAGAACTATATTAGCCAAGCGCAGACTTATTTTGTATCTGATTAAAATTCCCTTTATTTTAGTACAATTTGAGTATACCTTAAATCCAGATATTTTTTAGCTGACATGTATTAACTAGATTTAAATATTGGCAGTTCAGGCTATTTTAATAGAAATATACTGTTGATAATTGTTTCTTATAGTATCTGAACAGCTTTTAATAATATTGAACATGATATTGAATATAACATTGAATATAACATTGAATATAACATTGATTCAGTGTATCTTGTTGGATCAGTTATAAAGATTAGTTGGAGTTCAGTTTTTTGCTTCAGTAAGAGTTTTTTCACTGTTTTTTTAATGGGAAAGGGACAAAAGTTAAATAAAAAATACTTGTGGAACTACTACTACTACTACTACTACTACTACTACTACTAAAGTTGGAAGGGACCTTGGAGGTCATCTAGTCCAACCCCCTGCTCAGGCAGGAAACCCTATACCATTTCAGACAAATGGCTGTCCAGTCTCTTCTTAAAAACTTCCAGTGCTGGAGCATTCACCGCTTCTGGAGGCAGGTTGTTCCATTGGTTAATTGTTCTAGTCCTAGTTTTCTAGTGGATCATAATATAAATTTTTAATCTGATCAGTATTGTTACATTATAATTGTATCCATTTTTCTGAAATTTATTTGTACTCTTGGGTTAACTAAATCAATTTAAACATATTTTTATTAAATATTCCCTCGTAGTATGAACTAGACTTTTTTGTTGAAATGTGGTATTATATTTATAATTTTATTTTTGACTTGCAAAATAAGATGGGTAAGTATGTATGTATAAACATTCTTAGCGACACCATTAATTAAAGATTTACGTTGTATGTAGTAAATGCATTTCAATATAATGTAGAACTATATTTCAAAAATTAAATCTAGAAGAAAAGAGATCAGTTTGAATTATATTGGGTACACGTATAATACTGCACTATATGTAATTCAGTGCTTTATTATTCCTATTTTAGGAAAAACTCTTGTCTAGATCTCTTCAGAGAGGTGAAGATCTTCAGTTTGATCAGGTTGGTAAAATTTCTTTTCAAAACTTAAAACCCTGTATTTGATAGGGTGTTTAAATAGTAGAGATCACAGAAATCCACTATGTGCATTTCCTAGGGACTGTAAGTTGGTTGACAGATTTTGTTGTACAAGTTGATTAAAAGCAGGTTTCTATGATATTTTATATTTGAAACATTTCAGATTTTTTTCTTAGTTTAGAAGTGTTTAGTTGCATCAAAGAAGATACAGTAGTGCTTAAAGGTTTGTGGACCTTTTTGAATTTTCAGTATTTCTGCACAAGTATTACTTAAAATATGATCCGTTCTCCACACAAGTCGTGTAACTAGATAAAGAGAACCCAATGAAACACATTGGTCAAAAACATTGTACTGATTCAATTGTTTATTGGAGAAAATGATTGTTGTTAGTTGCGAAGTTGTGTCCAACCCATCGCAACCCCATGGACAATGTTCCTCCAGGCCTTCCTGTCCTCCATCTTCTGGAGTCCATTTAAGCTCACGCCTACTGCTTCAGTGACTCCATCCAGCCACCTCATTCTCTGTCGTCCCCTTCTTCTATTGCCCTCAATCTTTCCCAGCATTAGGCTCTTCTCCAGGGAGTCCTTCCTTCTCATTAGGTGGGCAAAGTATTTGAGTTTCAACTTCAGGATCTGGCCTTCTAGAGAGTAGTCAGGGTTGATCTCCTCTAGGACTGACCGGTTTGATCACCTTGCAGTCCAGGGGACTTGCAGGAATCTTCTCCAGCACCATAGTTCAAAGGCCTCAATTCTTTGGCGCTCAGCCTTTCTTATGGTCCAGCTTTCACAGCCATACATTGCAAAGAAAATGATTAGGGTTACATAAAATTTCTTATATCTTCTTATATCAAGTTTGGGTTTTATACCAACTGGGATTCCATCACTGCCTAAATGTTAACCACCAATAGGAAAACATGTTAACCTATAATGTCAGATTGTGGATTGTGAATCTGTTGGGAGATAGTGAGAATTCTTGAAAGAAGCCACAGTTTTTTTAAAAAATTGCCTCAGGTATGGCTAATGAAACTTTTGTACATGGTATTTTTCCACATGCTTTCTTTTCTTAGTTAGATACAAGGATTCTTTAAATGACATATAAACCATCAGTAAAGAATTTTATATTCTGTAATTTATAAGACATACAATATATGGCTTCTCAGAGAGATATTTTTATGTCTCTTGGCACCTGCACAAACCGCTCTAGTAATATATTAATAATATTGAGGATATCTGTAGAAGATTATAGGATTGCAAAGTCAGCATGGTTCACTATTTTAAATGTCGAGTCTTTCAGAATGGAAATTTTTCTGTTAGGTGGCAGCACCCTATTGTGTGATTCACGTTTTTCTACAGTTGCTGTTATACCAATCAAAAAGAAATGTGGAATGAGAAATGAGTCACTGTCATAAAAAGAAAAAAGGAAGATTAATTTTTTATTTAAAAAATCATGTGATATGTCATACAAATTGATTTATCTATTAAGGATCACAGTGCAGAGTTTGAAAACACAGAACTAGTATAACTTAATAAAAAGCTTGGTGTTTATGTTTGAATAAATACATGTTGAGATTTTTGCTGCAGCATAAAAATGACAGATGATGCCATGGTGTTACAGCTGCGCTACAGTTTATGCATCCACCCACAAATATCTAAGAAGATTCTCGAAAAGATATTATATAGATCAGTGGTGGCGAACCCCATGGCATGTGTGCCAGAGGCGGCACTCAGAGCCTTCTCTGTGGGCACATCCGCCGTTGCCCCAGCCCCACCTCCCCCACGGCCCCCTCCTCACCAGCAGGCCCCCTGGAGGAGAGTCGCCCCCGAGTGTGGCCCACGCGGAGCAGCACAGCCAAGGACATGACAGTCGGGCAATGGGGACAAGACTCTGTCCTCACGGCCTGTCACGTGCAGTTGATGCTGTGGGGTGCGGATGGAGGGCGTGGCTGCCATGGCACTGCTGGACTGCCTGGGCAATCTGCAGCAGGCCGTGGAGGCGGTGGGTGGCCCTGCGGGCAGGTGGCACAGGGGTGGAGCATGTGGGGTGGGGTGGAGCGGGCAGGGAGGGAAGCAGAATGGGGGGCGGGGCCCATTTTTGGGCACTCGGTCTCTAAAACGTTCGCCATCACTGATATAGATTAATTACTTTATAGAAACCGTTCATATTTTATCTTGACAGTTGATAAGCTCTATGAGCTCAGTAGCAGAGCACTGTCTCCCCTCCTTATTACGCACCTTGTTTGACTGGTACAAACGCCAAAATGGAACTGAAGACGAATCCTATGAATACAGGCCTCGGTCCAGCACAAAGTCTAAGGGGTGAGTGCATTGTAGTGATAAACACCTGTGGGTAATTGCATCCTCTAATTACATATTCCTAGACTAATTAGACTTTTCATAAATGTCAGCTTTCACATGGTCTAAACATATTAGGCTTGTCACCTGTCAACTTTAAACTCAACCCCAGTCCATGCTTTCATATAGATTAGTCTCCAGCTTCACAATTGGATAAACTTAAATAACAGATAATACTCATGTTGTTAGTTGCGAAGTCGTGTCCGACCCATTGCGACCCCATGAACAATGTTCCTCCAGGTCTTCCTGTCATCTACCATCTTCTGGAGTCCATTTAAGCTCACGCCTACTGCTTCAGTGACTCCATCCAGCCACCTCATTCTCTGTCGTCCCCTTCTTCTAATACTCATCGGCGGTCAAATATTGAAATATAGTTTTATGGAATTAATAAGTGTGGTGATACTATGAATAAAGTTCACCATGCAAGACCAGACCGTTCTAGCCTGCAACTTAAAATTGCAGAAGAGCAAAAATAATTTGTTTGGAAAAAAAATAATTTAAAGAAGATTGTAAATTTTCTAAAAAACAATAAAGCAGTACACGCTAATAGCTATTCAGAGCTGATCAATTATTGATATAGCTACAGAAGGAAAATGTAAGTAGCTTTAAACTCAGATACTCAAAAGCAATTAGCAAATTGTATACGGTAATTCCTTGTTTGGTTAAATATAGTAGCAGTTCCTGACTGTTGCTTTCAGCAATAATGATCAATTGGGTGTTTCTCTGGACTTAATTTCCTAATAGATTTCCCCCCACACCTATTTTTTATTCTTTTTTGCTGCTGTCAGATTGTAAGGGCAGTATGGAATTCCAGGATAAAGATGGGCACTGGTGTAGAAAGATAATTGTGTAACTTTTTTGACTGTATGCATGTACATAAAAAGTTACATGTATTTCTGTTTTGAGAAAGTAGCTTGTCTTATGTCAAGTATATCTGATATTTTTTATTTCTTTCAGAGATGAGCAGCAGCGCGAGAGAGATTACCTACTTGAACGAAGGGACTTAGCCGTAGATTTTATTTTTTGCTTAGTTTTAGTAGAAGTTCTAAAACAGGTAAGCTCTTTAATTTCTGCCACATATAGGCTATTTTTTTAAATTACAAAAACAGCTGAATGTCTTGGTACTCTGCTTAGAGATGGAGCACAAAACTGTGATGTGCTAATCTTTTTTTTTCTTAATTGCGCGCTGCAAAATATAGTTCTGTTAAAATGAAATCAATATTTCTGTGGGACAAGGAGAGTTCAGAATTGTTAGCATGTCCTTTAATTTATTCAGATCCCCAAATAAAAATACGCCCTTCTGTTTATTTGCACATTTCTGTTTATTTGCACATATGTTTATCCAGTAACAGTTGTCTTAAGCCATAAGGATAAGCAATACATGCCCTCTCTGTTACAGATACCTGTTCATCCAGTGCCTGATCCTTTAGTTCACGAAGTTCTAAATTTGGCTTTCAAGCACTTTAAACACAAGGAAGGGTAAGTATATTTAGGAGACCAGATATATTTAAATATTTCTGACTTTTGAGTGAGTAGCGACTATTCCAGCATCTCAGAGAAGGTGCACTAATGCAGATTTTTTGTTTGAGTTCAGTTTGTTAACAAAAAGCTAGCTTAAGTTTTATTTATATTTTTTGCTAAAACAAGATCTTCATGATTTAACAGATACCCATCCTGCTGAGTTTTTCTCACATTTATTCCTAAAGAGATTGTATAAAATTGAGGCCTGGATCCTACGAGAAAGAACATGCAAGCACCGCTTCCCATCCTATATTGCAAAATAATAGTATCCGTATTAAAATGCTGATTTAAGAATATCTAAAAGGATACGATAGTTAATAAATAACTCTGAATGGATACAATAAAATTAAGAGTCGACATTATCAACGGGGGTTAAAATTCTGCCTAGATGGTTTCAAATGTAGGACATTTCCTCTGTAATGATTACATGATTCTTGGGCTTGTTGCTATAGGATTGGTGCAAAATTTTGTTACATTTCTGGAAGTCGTTGTTGAATTACCTGCTAGAAAGTGGAGTTACTAGAAGATTGTATTCAGACACATATTGTAGAGAGAGAAGTTCCCTGAGGATGGGCTCCGGCACAAGTCCGGAAACTTGGAAGACTAAAACTCTAGTCCCAGTGACTGACTCTGATTGTATCCTATTCGAACTTTGCACATGTTGGTACAACAGGGATTTTTGCACCATTGTGAATTAAAAGGGCAATATGGATGATTGGGTCAAGTTCTGCTAGCTGTCAGGAGCAGAGAACAAATGGTCTGAATGTCTATACAGTCCCGATGTCAACGCTGCTAATATTGAATATTCTTGCTTTGACAAAATATGCAGAACTGTCTGGTATTTTTAGAGTTAATTCAGAGGAGAATGAGGGAGGAGGGAAAAGCCCGTGAAAGAGAACGGAAGAGAACCTTTGCCCTTCAAAGTAATTGGAGAACGTAAATCATGACAGCAAAATAAGGGAGGGGAAATGCTAGAAAAAATAACTGCCTGGTGGGTGGAATTTCAGATCTTAGCATCCCTTCGGTCGTGCCGACATGTTGTAACATAAATAAAAGTCTTTTTAGGAAAACAATGCCTGGAAGTTCTTTAAAGTGTTTCATTAGTCGGAACTCTGACACCCAACTTCTTTGTGACAGATCGATTGATTCCAAATCACATTCCTTTTGTGAATTTGATTTATCCAAAGCTTGATGCATCTGAATGTTTTCCACAAACATCATCATTTCATCAAACTTTCAGAAAAAAATTCAACCAAAGATTGAATGTTACCGAATGGTGTTTTTGGCCAACTGCGCTTGTCTATAATCTGATACATTGTTGCTCTATATGAGTTAGGCAGGGAAGATATTGTACGGATATTTTCAATCCAAAGTTAAAAGAAAAATAATAATAAAGCTCCAAATATTTGACAAATTAGTAAAATGCAAAAGCCCTGTGGTAAAAATCCAATACTGATGTAAATCAAGTAAAAACACTTCACCACCATGTTTCCATATAGAAAAACGAAAGTTATTCAAGACAACAACATAAATCAGAAGAAGAAAGAAAAAAAATCAGTGGGGTGGAGGGCGTTAGAGTAAATCAGCATTCAGCCAGCCAGTCAACTCTTAAAAGACAAAAAGCAAAGTAAAACAATAAATTCAAAAAGTGAAAGTTAAAAATCCAGGTGTGCTGAGAAAACAAACTGCTTGAAGGAAGATGGATTGGCCCAATGATTTTTCAGTTGCACTTCCCAGGTGGATCCATAGTTATTCAAAACCCATTTTGGGTAATTCCTAAGTGCTCACATTAAAATCCATGGATCAGCCCTGCCAGAGAACCAGCTTTGGCAGCAAAATCAGCAGATTGTTGGCAGGAAAAGAAAAAAATCCTACCATTCAGCATCCATCTTGGGGAGGAGTCCTTTGTAAACCTTAACTGAAGAAGCAGAATTTGGTTATTAGCTTCAGGAGGAATCATTATCCCAAGTATGATACCACTCTTGAAACTCATTTTAAAATTTATTTTAAATCTATTTTTTTTCTTGAATTGGTAGTATGCAGCTTAGACTTACAAGCAATCCTAGACTTACAAACATTAATTCAATGAAGGTTCAATATTACAATGGCCTTGGAAAGAGGGCATTTGCAGCATGCTACATTTATGACTAGTTACAGCATTCTGCAGCATAACAATTTGCTACCGTTTTGCCGATTTCCGGCAAGAAAAATGGTAATGGGGGAAGCTGAATTTGCTTAATGACCACATGATTTGTTTAATGCCCTTGTGATTTGCTTAACAATCATCACAAAAATTGTAAAATCGAGTCTGATTCGACCTACACAACCACAAAAAGTTACAATGGAAATTCAAGTCCCGGTTGTGGTTGTAAGTTGAGGTCTGCCTGTATGTGTAGCCTTGTGTTAATTGTATCCTAATATCAAATGTATGGTTTTTCTTTTGTACATTTTCTTTTCATTGTAGGTATTCAGGGACCAACACTGGAAATGTCCATATCATTGCAGATTTATATGCAGAAGTGATAGGGGTTCTTGCCCAATCAAAGTAAGCAACTTCTTTTTTCAACACTCAAAAATTTCTTCTTTGCCACATGTTTATATATAACTGTAAATGCTTAATGATCATAGGTAATGTGCTTTTTTAGCATGACAAATAATTACTTAGTTAACTATTAATATCATCTACTGATCAGTTGCCATAAATTGTTTTGCAAGTATCACTTAAAGACAAAAAGCAAAGTAAAACAATAAATTCAAAAAGTAAAAGTTAAAAATCCAGGCGTGCTTAGAAAACAAACTGCTTGAAGGAAGATGGATTGGCCCAATGATTTTTCAGTTGCTCCCACAGGGAACTGGAATCTTCAAGACTCCCCTTTCCAGGTGGATCCATAGCTATTCAAAACCCATTTGGGTCATTCCTAAGTGCTCACATTAAAATCCATGGATCAGCCCTGCCAGAGAACCAGCTTTGGCAGCAAAATCAGCAGATTGTTGGCAGGAAAAGGAAAAATTCCTACCGTTCAGCAGCCATCTCGGGGAGGAGTCCTTTGTAAACTTTAATTTAAGAAGCAGAACTTGGTTATTAGCTTCAGGAGGAATCACACCGACTTTCTCATATATCCTAATGTAATCTAATATGACCCAGTATTGTTTGCACAGTTGTAACTATCTTTTTTTAAAATGAGTGCGATTATTTTACTGTTTACGGGAAATCGTTTTATCCATTCTTTTTGAAAACCTTGCGATCTGCCTTTCTTTGACTTAGGTTTCAAGCTGTTAGAAAAAAATTTGTTACAGAATTAAAGGAACTGAGGCAAAAAGAACAGAGTCCTCATGTGGTACAAAGTATCATCAGCTTAATTATGGGGATGAAGTTTTTCAGAGTAAAAATGTATCCTGTGGAAGATTTTGAAGCATCATTTCAGTTCATGCAGGTAAGCTATTTCATTGTATTACAGTTAGGGAATCCTTCATTAGTTTATACTTTACAGAATGCGTGAGTGCAGGTTGTTGCTATATATTTCCTAAAATTAAGTAGAACAAGAAATAAAGGATAGTAAAGTGGACACAGAGATAAAAGACCACGGAAATGTTTAAGCATGTGGTTTTTCCTGTGACATTCTATTGGAAGGGAAAGTTGGACTTCGAAGAAGCGGTATAGAAATGTATTGATTCTTTTGAACTATGGTGTTGGGGGAAAAAAATCTTAGTACTGTGGGTAGCCAAGCAAAGAAATTCATTAAACAAATTAGCCTAGCATCTTTATTCAAGCCATGAACGCTCAGGACAATATTATCATATTTTGAAGACCATATATGTAAATCTAGCTCTCAGGAGAAGCCTGTTATAATGGGAAAGGCAGAAAGAAAAAGACAACCATCAGGAAGATGGATGGACGCAGTTACAGTGGCAATGAGTGTATCATTGGAAAGTTTTAAAGGACCAAGTTGGGAACAGAACACCCTGGAAAAAATCTATGTGGTTGCAAAGTGCTGATATGACTTGATGGCACATAATCAAATGATATTATTCTTAGGTTTAATTATAACAGCAATTAAGCATAGGAATTGCAAGTTGAGCTGGGAGTTATACAGTATGTATGAGAGGAGTTTGCAGAAAGTAAGAGAAATGGCATAATGCAGATCTTTTACTAAGAATTTGCAAGAATGGAGTCTTTAAGGAGTCAGGAATGAAAATTAGCTGTAAAGAGATATAGGTATAGCTATATATATAAAGATAGAAGATTATTAAAATGGTGTGAGACTTTGAGTGTAAAAGAAGAGGACCTGTGTGAAATTTAGGAGTAGTCAAGGTGGGTAGGAATATAGAGAATACTGGAAAACGTATTAATGCCCCGCTTCACCAATTGGAAAAATTACGATTGCCATGTTTAAAACTATGTAACATCTCAAGAGATGCTTCTAATTTAATTAATGATAATTAAATTGCATTATAATACAAATGGAAGATATGGATATGGCAAGAAGGTTTATTTATCTTAGCCTAAAAAGCTGAAGTAATTTTATCTGGACTGGTAATTGCTATGTTTATTATTGGCTGAGTTGCGATAAATTCCTTTCTTTATGCATTTATTTATTTCAATGTATGTTTTATTTATTTATTAAATTTATATGCCACCCATCTCACCATATATACATGTTTCAGATACATGACTTTTGGGCAGTTCATAGCCATTAAAATTCTACAAAAAAACAAAACAAAAAAGAACATACACAAATACAAACTAATCTTAAAAACATAATAAATAAATAAAAAATCAATAAAACAAATCAGTAGCTGAAGATTACCAAGATCAAGAGCAATCAGCAGAACCACTATACAGACTCTACCACACACCCAGATACCCAAGCCCAATGCCAAAACCAAGACTTTAGGCCAGAGGTCCCCAACCATTTGGGCACCAGGGACCGGTTCCGTGGAGAAAGATTTTCCCATGGACCGGAGAGTGCGTGGTTTTGTGTGCTGTCTGCATCCCACAGATGAGGTTTTGCTTATTTGTGCAGACTGGTTGCTGGCATGCTGTGGCCCGGTACCGGTCCACGGCCCGGGGGTTGGGGACCCCTGCTTTAGGCCTTATGGAAAGTCAGTAGGATCGGGGCCAGTCTGATCTCCAGAGGGATAATAGAGAAAAACCTTTCTTCCTAGGCCCCACTTAGATGGCACTCTTCAGCAGATAGGATCCAGAACATGTGTCTCCTGCTGTATCTAATGAGATTAGGGAAAGGTGGTCTCTCAAATAACCCAGTCCCATGCTATGAAAGACGTTATAAATTATACTGTCATCTTGAATTGAACACAGAAACATTCTGATAACCCAGGGATAAGCAACATCAGCTCTTTTATGACTCGTGAACTTCAACTCCCAGAATTCCTGAGCCAGCATAGCTCAGCTTGGAAACCTCTCAATTTCTCCTCAGCATGGCTGGCTCAGGAATTCTGGGAGTTGAAGTCCACAAGTCATAAAAGAGCCAAGGTTGCCTACCCCTGTGATAACCAGTGCAACACATGTGGTAGAGGTGTAACGTGATAGATAGTTGCAATTTCTTCACCATTTAAAAAGTTAAAAGAAAATCAGCAGATTAACCCTAAATTGGAAAAGTTAGTTTCCCCTACCTGATTATCAGCACAAAGCTGTTGGCTAGGGATTCTTGAATTCTAATCCCAACATATCTGAAATAAAATTCAAATTGTGTAGTGGTTTACATATTATTTATTTCCTGTAAAGAATGTTAATGTATAACCCACCACAATTAGATTACTATTTGTAGTTGGTTATACATTAACATTCTTTACAGGAAATAAATTAGGGGAAAAGAAAGGGACTCTATGGGGAACTCTAAATTCAAATAAAGTTAACTATGTGTAATCCTCTGGGAATGTGTGGATGAAGTTGACTTTAAAAAATTCCTCTTGGTTTCTCATAGGTTTCCAAATAGGATTTTACTCATGATTTCTGGGAAGTATTTCCTGAATGCATGTATCCACAGCTAGAGATTGGGTATAAATTCTTGAATTACATCATAAGGAACAAAAATGGTGAAAAAGCCATCATTTTGAAAGTTTCAAGCACTTGGTCTTTTCAATGATATTCCAAAAAAGGGACAGTTTCTTTCTTCAGCTATTTGTCCCAACATCTTGCTCTTTGTCAACAACTGAAATCAGTATCGAATAGAATAGTTTTGTGATCCACTCTACTTAATCGTCAGAAAGGAAAGGAAACAAGCTGAAGTAGAATTATTTCCTTATCACATAATTAACTACTTTGATAGTAGTGTTGAGGCCGTCTCATACATCTCTACGTAAAATTTTGGAAGCCAACATTTGGCTGTGTATGACATTTTGCATGCTGAAACCATAAAAGATTTTTTTCTGAAAAATTGTTTTTGAATATGGCATTGCAGGAGCATAATCAGTACCAATTCCAGATAGGTTTTTTTTTTAACCAAATCTTTGTTTTGAATATTTTTTCAGTGGCTTCAAAATATCAATTTTGCAGTGGTCTTCAAGACTTGGAAAAAATATGCCTTAATATATGTAACTGAATATCACAAAGAGTTGAACACTGTCATCATTTGGTTCATCACAAATATTAGCAAAAAATGGCATTTGGATTGTCACAAATATTAGCAAAAATGGTGTAATATTTTCAAAAACCTGGAATTTTGCACAGGAAAAAATTGTTCATATCTCAGTTAGCTTCAGCTTATGTATATAGTCGAGTCAAGTTTATTACAGTCAAAGACTAGAAACCAGAACAAGTTAAAAACACTCAAGGAATATCCAATTAAAAATTCTAGAATAAAATAATAAATAACAGATAAAATCTATATTAAAATTGCAATTTGGCATCCAATCTGTCAGTTACACATGAGCAAAACACAGCATGGCCTAACTATGCTATAATATCAATCCTTAAAACTGTGAGGCCCGTAGTCATTAAATACTAAAATGCAAAAGCGTAGTAATGCCAACAGATTTGATGTATTAGTTGTGTAAAATAGCTATGGTCGATTAATCACATGTTTCTAGAATAAATACACTGAAGGGCTGTTAATTTAAGGTTTCTAAATTCATTCCAGTTTAAACTGGACTATTCTGTTGCCTGTATCTAGTACTTTGACTACAATTTATAGGGTTTTGTTTTCTGTTACTTTCATTTATTCTTACTGAACAAGAGGGCGCACAGCAGAAATTTGATAGCTGTTTTCTTACAGGAATGTGCACAGTATTTTTTGGAGGTAAAAGATAAAGACGTAAAGCATTCGCTTGCTGGTTTGTTTGTTGAAATTCTCATCCCTGTTGCTGCTGTAAGTATTACTTATTATTTCACAAATACAGTATGTGGTATATATGCCAAAGTAGAGACATTTTCTCCTCAAATGGAATTCGCAGGTCTAAAAAACCCACTTTTTTTGTATTTGAGTGTACTTTGCCATACAGATAACGATGAATGAAGTCTAATTTTTTTACAACCAAATATGTATTTTTTTTTAAAAAAAAAATCCATTATAGGGTTTGCTTGTAACATTAAGGCCAAAATTTACTTTCTCACAATTCAATGAAACCCTCTCTCTCTCTTTTTTTTTTTAAAGCAGAGGAATCAGTTGAATTAAAGTAAATGTACGGCTGTTCTTTTTGTCTCTCTGTTATTTCTTTGCTATTTATGGTAGGACGTATAGGCAGTATTCAGAGTAAATTTTTAAAGTGTTTGGACTTGGAGCAAGTGTTATGTTGTATAACTGAATTGCTTTTATTAGCAGGATTTAAATGTGCGAGAAAGCATTACAGGACGCTCATGCTTTATTCTTGAAGATATACTGTAGATCTGTTTCTTTTGATTCTAGGCTGTTAAAAATGAAGTGAATGTGCCATGTCTGAAAAATTTTGTGGAGATGCTCTATCAGACAACTTTTGAGCTGAGCTCAAGAAAGAAGCATTCATTGGTATTTTAAGTTGATTATTTTTTTTGTCTTAAGATACAGTACGTGCAATTTGATAGTATGTCACATAGCAAATATCTGGGATCACCAGCTATTTAGGGTGTCAGAATTTGACAGAGAACTACAAGCTTTTTTCTTGATAGGATACTTTAAACAACTGAAGTTACTGTATTTTAATCCAATTGTTTTATATTGTGGACTGGTTCTCTATAGGTGTAACAATTGAAGGAAGGGAGCATTTTCAGTTGTGTAAACTAATGTTTAGAAAACTTTTCTCAGGTGCCAAACCTAGGTTTTGTTTGAAGGGAAAAGCTGTTTCCCCATATTGGTTTAAAGCGGGCCTGAGTGGGGCTGTTTGCTGAGCGTTATAGTTTAGATTCATTTATACTCCCCATGCATCAGGATTCTGGCTAATGTAAGAATGAATCATATATTTGTATTTATCAAACTGTAGTTCGTTTAACCATATTTCATTGAATGCACAACAGTTGGTTAGATATATGCAGCTCACTGGTCCATTAATCGTTTTTTTACACATTTACAGTGATTGAGTTTCCACACTTAAATAACCCAACCATACTATTTTTGGTCTCTCTGAAAGTTGTGTAACAATTTATTCCTCTCTCACAGGCTTTGTATCCATTGATCACCTGTTTGTTGTGTGTCAGTCAGAAGCAGTTTTTTTTAAATAACTGGCATATCTTCCTACAGAACTGTCTGTCTCATTTGAAGGTAAGGACTGTTTCGTCATGCTTCTGTCAGATTTAGTAAGTGATATTTTCAATCTGGATTAACCACAAAAACAATGTCCGCATAAAATAAATGTAAGGCTCTAATAGAAGAGAATATCTGTAACCCAGGGTCGAACTGTAGAGTCCTTGGTGTTCTCTGAGCTTGTTATTTACAGATGGTAACAAAGGGTTTGATTGCAATTAGGTAATATTATCAGGGCAAGAATATAATAATAATAATGATGATGATGATGATGATGATGATGATGATNGCAGGAAACCCTATACCATTTCGGACAAATGGCTGTCCAGTTTCTTCTTAAAAACTTCCAGTGTTGGAGCATTCACCGCTTCTGGAGGCAGGTTGTTCCACTGGTTAATTGTTCTAACTGTCAGGAAGTTTCTCCTTAGTTCTAGGTTGCTTCTCTCCTTGATTAGTTTCCACCCGTTGCTTCTTGTCCTGCCTTCAGGTGCTTTGGAAAATAGCTTGACTCCCTCTCCTTTGTGGCAGCCCCTGAGATATTGGAACACTGCTATCATGTCCCCCCTCGTCCTTCTCTTCGTTAAACTAGACGCTTGTCGCTCACAATAACTTGTGAGCCTGTTTTTAAGCCTCTTCGTAAGGCTTGTAATGTGAAGCGATTTCAAGTCAGAGTAACTTATTCCTGCCTATTTCTCAACTGATTTTTCATATTGCCTGTGCTCCTCTTATCCCACTTCTGATGTAACCTTGCTTTCTCTTCCGAGTTCTGTTTCTGTTATTGTGGCGATATCTGTTGGAAGTCATAGGATAGTGGAACGTTCACCATTCCAATAATGTAGTGTGACCCATAGCCTTGTTTATGATGTTGTCTATGTCAGAGGTCCCCAACTTTTGGGGCACCAGGGACCAGTTCCGTGGAGAAAGGTTTTTCCGCGACCGGAGAGTGCGTGGTTTTGTGTGCTGTCTGCATCCCACGGATGGGGCTTTGCTTGTTTGTGCGGACCGGTTGCTGGCATGCCACAGCCCAGTACTGGTCCACAGACCAGGGGTTGGGGACCCCTGGTCTATCTGTATAAGGTGTGGAGTTGCATCAATTTTAATGGAAAATCCAAACACACTTTTTAATTATTGTCACTGTAACATTTGAATAACGTATGCGCTTGATTGATTTTGTTAATAATATTGCTGTTAATGTTTGAATTCATAACTACCTAGGCTTTAAATTGCATAACAAATTCAACAGTTGAATGTGTTAGGATAGTATTCTTTCTCTTACTATATATTTTGTTACGATTGTGTGTATTTCTTTACACAATGGCAACTCTTTTGCAACATCTCCATTTTTATTGTCTCTGTCTACCTGCTGTTGCTATGTGTTAAATATAAAGGGGTATGCAAGTGTCTTTTTAATTTTCTTATTTAGAAATATCACACTGCTGACAATGAGCATATAAAAACTTCCATTGTCCGGGATTTTATTTAATCATATAGCATGTATCACATATTTTAATATAGTTTTGTTCCCCTAACAACATAACATTTTATGATGTGGCTCTGTTCAATTGAAACAATCAAAGCTATTACAATATTTGTTTATTAAAAATATGTTTATTAAAAATCTGCAATATTACAGATTTTTTTTAAAAAAATCCGATTTGGAAAAATTATACATTATATTCAAGATATTGAAATTTTACAATAGAAACATAACCATGCTCAAATTCTGTAATTAGCTAACAAATCTGCCACGTATCTCTAGTTCTCTATTTTCTCTTAACATGTTTTAATGGTTTTAAAATATCAATAAGTAATAAATTATCACAACTCAGAATAAAACTAATATAGAGCTTACATAAATAAAGTGTCAGAAGCAATCATAGAATTTTAAGATGTGTCTTGGAATGCTGGTTGACGAAGCTTTTTAATTATCAGCCTGCTCACCTCAATGCAGGAAAATATGAATAAACAACTCGGAATTTCCAGTTATTGAATATGTAGGATCTTTATCCTAATACAATTAATTTCATAATACTTGGATTTGATTGCACCTGATATATGATTCCATTTCTTATCATGGGGTTTTAAGTGAATTGATAATAACTTTGTGGGTATATGGATCAACTTTTAGATTAAAGAGAATTAGCAGTGTAATCCTATGCATGTCTACCGGAAGTTAATCCCACTAAAGTCAGGAGGTTTTGTTCCTAGAGAGAGGTGCATAGGATTGTAGTGTGTACATAGGCCATAAAGGAAATACAAGTAGTTTTAAATATTTGTAAACCAAGAAAGAAAGAAAAATGAGGAAAATATTATTTTTGCATGTTTTTAGCATTGTAAAAGAAAATAATAAAAATAGTTTATAGATAGTCTTAAGAGTGATCAGTTTTCTATGTTGGAATTCCAGCATCTAGAATGTTCAAAATTGCTCATATCTTAATTGATACAATCCAGTTTTAGATGTAGACTATTCTTGCGTGTAGTTTCTAAACAGTGACTGTGAAGTGTCGTAAATAACATACAATATATTAAGAACACTGAATTACAGTATTGTAGCATCCAAATCATGCTTATAGCCGTGATGGTGGTGCAGTGGTTAGAATGCAGTATTGCAGGCTAACTCTGCCCACTGCCAGGAGTTCAATCCTGACTGGCTCAATAAAAACAGGACCCAGATTGTTGGGGACAAAAGGCTGACTCTGTAAACCGCTCAGAAAAGGGCTGTAAAGCACTGAGCAGCGGTATATAAGTCTAAATCCTTATTGCTATTGCTTATAAAAATGGAAATCTTTCTGTGTCAAAATATTTCTGTTGAACGGAGCCCCAGTAAACAGCTTTCTGTTTGCCCTTTTTATTTTTTCATCTAACATGCATGTGCTTCCCATTCTCATGTTTGTTATGTTTTGCTGTCTTGCATTGCTTTATTTAGATCCCATCTAACAACAGTATCAGAAAACAAATAGAAACACTTCAGGTGAGTTAATATGCTGTCATAGTAAAAGTAAGAAATTGCTTTGCTTTTTGTGTTTTTCCGTTGTTTCATTGTGTATTTTATTTGACTCTGTAAAAACAAGCAGTTTTGTTTTAATATATCTAAAAGAAGAATATTATAAAAGTTAATATTATTTGTGGAGAAAAGATACTTTGATCACGGTATTAAGCATGTTGTCATTGCTATTTGATAGCGTTTTCTGTAAATATTTCCTCCGAGTTAGTCACAGAAAGCACGTTTTCATTTTATATAAAGACTGAAATAGCTTTGATTTTTCCGACTACGTAGTATGTTGGGAAGGAAGACTTTTTCTGCAACAAGCACGACAATGAGATGGGAATCGTACTGGATTATTTCTGGGACAGGTTTTACAAAGCACATTCCGAAACAACACTTAAAACTACAAATACAATGATGTGGTTCTTATGTTCATGAAAAAAAATATATAGAGAATCAATTTCTACCTAACATTGTCTTTACGTTAATTTGAGTGCCCAGTGTTTTGTCATTGCAGGAACTTGAAGTATAATTTTAGGAATGCCTTAGTTCTTAGAGCTACTACTAAATAATTTTATCTGCAGTGAGGCTTACATGAAATAGTAACAGTTTTTTTAAAAATGTTTTTAACAGAATAAAGACCCGAAAATGTCTCGAGTTGCACTGGAATCGCTATATAGATTATTATGGGTTTACGTTATTAGGATAAAATGTGAAAGCAACACTGTAACGCAGAGGTAAGCCATTTGGTTCAGTGTACTAAAAATAATGTTTAATAATTTTAAAAGTGCTGTTGCTGCCTTTTGGTAGAGTTGCCAATGGGATTTTTCAATATTCTCTTCTAAATCTTTTCCTCTACAGCCGTCTGATGG
The DNA here is from genome assembly GCF_001527695.2 of Protobothrops mucrosquamatus. NCBI lineage: Eukaryota > Metazoa > Chordata > Lepidosauria > Squamata > Viperidae > Protobothrops > Protobothrops mucrosquamatus. The sequence continues at coordinate 62,047 of NW_015387846.1, forward strand.
GCATAGTATCCGCACTTTTTCCAAAAGGCTCTCGCAGTGTGGTTCCTCGAGACACACCTCTAAACATATTTGTAAAAATTATTCAGTTCATTGCTCAGGTAAATCCTCTTTATAAAAGCTTTAGCCCAAATATGATAATGCCTGAAATGTTTCACAATTTCACCCGGTGGCCTTCCGGGTGCGCTTCAAGGTGTTAGTAACAACTTTTAAAGCGCTCCACGGCAATGGACCTAGGTATTTGCAAGACCGCCTCCTACCAAACACCTCCCTTCGACCAGTCCGCTCCCACAGAGAGGGCCTCCTTAGAGTGCCGTCAGCCAGACAATGCCGGCTGGCGACCCCCAGGGGGAGAGCCTTCTCTGTGGCAGCTCCTGCCCTCTGGAATGACCTACCCCCCCGACCTACGTACAGTTGCGGACCTGCACCTTTTTCGCCGAGCCCTGAAGGCCCATCTATTCCGTGTGGCCGGCCTGGCGTAGTTTGATTATGTTTTAGTGGGGGTTTTTGTATGGGGTGTTTTTAGAACAGGCCTGTTATTTAATTTGATTTTAGAACAGAAACTTGTGTATATTTATCGTGGTTTTTAGTATCGCCTGTTCACCGCCCTGAGTCCCGTAAGGGAGATAGGGCGGTATATAAATTTAATAAATAATAATAATAATAATAATAATAATAATAATAATAATAATAATAATAATAATTTGCTCATTCCCTTGTTTAAAACCTCCTGTTCTACAAGAACTTTTAAGTTACATATTTTTAATCTTTTAAGAAAGCTATGACATATATTATATTGAAACACGGGAATCTGCCCAAACTACTATTCATTAACTTTTGTTAATGAACAGAAGACTTAAAAGTTTAGGTTCCATACGTAACAAATAGTATAGCTTTCTGATTTTTGAAGTTGTTACATTCCCCTATGTAGCAGGAATTGCTTATAGCAGACATGTCAAACTTGCGACGTCACATGACGTCGCGCAACGTATCGGGACGGTTTTGCCATTGCCGGCAATGGGGTGGGCGTGGCTTCCGGATGACGCGTCCGGCCCAGCAGTTTGACATCCCTGGCTTATAGGATTTTGGATTAATGTTTAGATCAACCTGTCATCCATTCTTGTTGTTTAGTCATTTTTGAACACACCCAACGGCGCATACAGTAGAAACGATAGAAATCAGTGAAGAAATATAGTTGTCTTTTAGAAACGTTTGTATGCCATTACTAATTTCTACACTGGTAAATTTCTAATAAAACCTCTGGTAAAAAAAAAAAAAGTTCCAACAGTTTGAAATCCAGTGATGTAAAATGTTATCTAATGTTAGCTGCTAACTGCCTATGCAGGGGAAAAGATTTTGAGCTTAAAATAATCTTAAATTTAGATACATCTTTTTTTTTTTGTGGGACCTTGATCAACATGCGATAGTACAGATATCTTTAAATAATTTACATTATGACTTACAATTACCGTAATAAATGGGAAAAATGAGAGTGAGTTGGAGATATAAATAAAATTAATTAAATATGCCACAGTTACCATGCAAGTCGAGATTAGCATTTTTCCTAAAATGGTTTCGCACATGTTCTCTGGTTTATAAAAAGTTTTATGTAGTTGTGATTTTTTTCTTTTTTTAGGAACGTTTGGATTTTGCAATGAAAGAAATAATTTTTGATCTTCTCAGTGTGGGAAAGTCCCCGAAAACCTTCACTATTAATCCAGAGGTAAAAATAAAAAAACTAAAATATTGTTTGCAATTTGTTTTTAATAAGATTATAAACACATGCACTGTAATGAGGGTCTTCTAGAAATACTACAGCTAGTTTGACATAGTGCAGTGGTTCTCAACCTTTTTAATGCCGCGACCCCCAACCGGTTGTAAGTCGAGGACTAAACCGGTTGTAAGTCGAGGACTAAACCGATCGTAAGTCGTGGACTACCCAACCGGTCGTAAGTCGAGGACTTTCCCTGCCCGGGAATGCCGCGCATGCGTGGTTCCGCCCCCTGCGCCGGCCGAGGCGTAGCTGGCAAGCGGCAGAGACGGAGCAGGCCAACCACCAGCTGGCCCAGCTCAAGGGAGGTAAGGCACCCGCCGGAAAAGGGAGAAAAAATGGCGGACAGCCTTGCTTGGCAACCCCCGTGAAATGGTCGATCGACCCCAAATGGGGTCGCGACCCATAGGTTGAGAACTGCTGACATTGAGGCTAAAGCCTCAGGCTAGAAACTGGGAGACTGTGAGTTCTAATCCCATCTCGGACAGAAAACCAGCTAGGTGACTTTGGACCAGTTACTCTTTCTGCCCTAGGAAGCAGGCATTGGTAAACCACTTCTGAAAAGAGATGAAAAGAAAAGGAAAACAAATACTATACCTTTTACCTAATAATTCCAATTATTTACTGTCTGTGCTGGTGTCTCATCATCTTTGGTTTCTTTAGAGATTGTGGTCACACAAAGGTAAACTAGAGCAAAAAGAAACTTGAGTGAAACACTGAGTTTGAGGATCAGCTCCTTTCCTCTCCTATCTGTCTTTGCAGTTATGAAGAGAAATAAGACAGGATTCTGTTCCCTTTGACCAATCCTTTCTTGTGCTTGGCGAACTAAGTATCCTGGTTATAACAAACCAATTAAACATAGCATCTTAACAATCTAGCATAGTGATGGGGAACCTTTTAGAGACTGAGTGCCAAACTGCAACCCAAAGCCCACTTATGTATTATCGGGTGCCAGGTGGGCGTGGCCCATTGGGTGGGCGTGGCCCATTGGGTGGGCGTGGCCCATTGGGTGGCCGTGGCCATGGTGGTAACGGCAGACTGGGTGGACTAAAAAGTTCAATCAATTCCAACTTTGCGAGATCTTTTTTTTCCCCCACGAGACGTTGAAATTGACTGACTGATTGAAACTTTTTTTTTTTGTACATGGCAGAGGCCTAAAGCGAAAAGGTTTTATAAAACCCAGCTGAAGGCCTAGGACTGGGACGAGGGCATGCGTGCCCACAGAGAGGGCTCTGCGTGCCACCTGTGGCCCCCGTGCCATAGGTTCGCCACCACGGATCTAGCATTTGTAATGTTTGTGTTTAGCAATTGAACAAGGTTTGTTTTAAATCCTGAATTTTAATACGGTAACACATTTGGAATTGGCTGAAGTGAAACTGAATCCCTGTTTGTTCTTTCTCCAAAAGGAGGACAAAAGCACATGTGTCTGAAAAATCTTTCGATAGATCTGAGTATCCTTTCCAAAGCCATACATTTTTCCCATATTTGTTGAATAAGCTAAAATTGTCTGGCGTCGCATCACACACGCTAAGTCATAAATTGTAGTTGACAAATCATAACAGATGTTTAAATACTGCGCAAAGCGAAAATCAATCTAAGTTCACCATCTCTGGAACTCAGCCATAATAATGTAGTGTGTCCTGACATCGTTGCACAAATTACATCATGATATGTGGTGTTCCTTCCTCGTAGGTATTCATGGCCAGCTTTTGCTAATCATATAAATGACTCCTTGTAGGGTTGGCTGAGGAAAAAAACAAACCCTGACATTTAAAGCATTTTATCATTCATTTAGCCCAGGGGTAGGCAACCGTGGCTCTTTTAAGACTCGTGGACTTCAACTCCCAGAATTCTTGAGCCAGCCATGCTGAGGGAAAAGGGAGAGGTTTCCAAACTGAGCCACGCTGGCTCAGGAATTCTGGGAGTTGAAGTCCACGAGTCATAAAAGAGCCAAGGTTTAGCCTGATTTAGCCAATAGAAACACAAGAACCAATCTATTTTAAAGCAGAATTTTTAAAAAGTCACTTAGTGCTTAATTTAAGTGAGATGCCATTTGTGTTTCTTGGGAGAATGATATTTTATAAAACAAAAGCTCCATTCTGCTAAATATGCGTATGGCAGATGAAGATGAGATGGAGAGAGGCTATCTACACTCATTTTATAACATTAACCTGTGGTATGTTGCATCCTTGCTTGGTCCCTGAATGATGTTCCTCTGATTTTTGCAGAGAATGAATATAGGTCTCAGAGTCTTTCTTGTGATAGCAGACAGTTTACAACAGAAGGATGGAGAGCCACCTATGCCAACTACAGGCGTTATACTTCCATCAGGAAACACTCTGCGCGTAAAGAAAGTTTTTCTTAATAAAACTCTGACTGATGAGGAAGCAAAAGTTATAGGTGAGTAATTTATGGCTTAGGGAAGGAATAGTGTGTTTATTATTAAAAGTAGTAAATGATAGAAAAGTAACTGGTTTTTTTTAAGCACAATCAAATTAACCACATCACTTGCTTATGATTTTGAATAGTACAATGTTTTGTAGTAGCACTAAGTAGTCCTGAAAAAAGACCTTGTCCTTCGTATGCTTATTTTTATTTCACTTCAGTTGAAATTAGATCAAAAGTAAAGTTTTTTAATAGTGTGTGTGTACACACACACACACACACACACACGTAGGTCTTTGGTTATTCGGGTTTTCTCCCGCGTAAAATTGGAAGTGTCTTGGCTTTTTACGCGGGAGAATACCCGAATAACCAAAGACCTACATACATACACCCGCAAAAACCTCAGAAAACACACACACACACACACACACATATATTTGTTTATATATATATAAACAAATATATATATTTGTTTGTTTTCTGAGGTTTTCGCGGGTGTTTGTATGTAGGTCTTTAGTTATTCGGGTTTTCTCCCGCGTAGAATTGGAAGTGTCTTGGCGACGTTTTGACGAAGTCCCATTCGTCATCTTCAGGCTGGTGTTTTCAGCTTCGTGCATATGCATGCACACATATACATACACATACACTACACACACACACACACACACAATTTATATACTATAAATATTCTCAGCACCAACAGAACATTTGCATAAGTATTTTTTAACTTTGTGAGAAATCCTGCCTTTTATCTAAGCTTGAGGAAGACTGGAGGCTCTCCCTAACATGCTCATTCATACAGAAACCCAGAATATCCATGAAATATTGGGTTATTTTCTGACCCTCAGAGTGGTTAATATTTGGGGGAAAACCCATCCAACCATCAAGCCCATCTACTATAGCTGGAAGTTAGAAAGGAAAGGCAAACTTTAAGATTTGTTGAATTCAGAATTGTAGTCAGACCTGTCTCAGTCTGATCCCCTAGGGCTGAGGCCCTCGACCTTTTGGGCACCAGGGACCGGTTCCGTGGAGAGAGGTTTTCTGACGAGCGGAGACGGTGTAGTTTCCTGCATCCTGTGGATAGGGCTTTGTTTGTTTGCACGGACCGGTTTCTGGCATGCTGTGGTCGGTGCTAGTCCATGGACCAGGGAACCCCAGCCCTATGGAAGTAAAACTCTCGATTCCAGTTGATTGAAGCGACAGGTATTTTTATTAAGAGATGTTGATTGCTGTAAAGTCGGGCAGAATCTGAAGTTCCCGCACATCAATACGAAACTAATCCCTTGCTTTCCCCAGCCTTCTCCCCATGGTCCATCCATGTGTAGCCAATCTGGCACCGCCGAGATGTTTTGGGAACCACTGAGGTGTTTAGGCTGGTAAAATTCCACTCTCAGGGTAAACGGCCTTGAAGATGCCGGCACTCCACAATGCTCTGTTCTTCCTCAGCTGTCATTCCCCCCCTCCCAATTGTCAGACCCACCACCTTTGGCTTGGCGCCTTGCTGGCGTCCTGCCATCAATGAACCGGGGAAGGGAGGGGGGAACAAATGGGCAATAAAAATGTATACCTCGATGGTGGGAAATAGATAAGATAAGATAACTTTTATTGTGGGCACAACGGCACACATCAAAAATAAGCGGGCAACTAAATTTTATTTATGATGTGTGCCGTTGTGCCCACAATAAAAGTTATCTTATCTTATCAATTTCCCACCATCGAGGTAATACATTTTTATTGCCCATTTGTTCCCCTCTCCCTTCCCTGGTTCATTGATGGCAGGACGGCAGCAAGGCGCCAAGCCCAAAGGTGGTGGATCCGACAATTGTAATAATTAACAGTTTTAGTAATTCATTAGGATTTTTGAAAGAATTAAGTGCGTTTACTCCTTTTTTTCTTCTGACTTTGTAGCTGACTCCCTGCACCCAATTTTATTGCACTTGTAGTAACAAGTAGAACCCTGGATCTTCTATCTAAATCTGGAATGCTTTTCAGAAGTCCAATTGCAGGACCTATTTCTCATCCTGTCCCCAATTTCAACTTTTAAACTGGGAAGGAATACCGCTGGTTTTCGGGGATACTAATAATGTCAGAATAAATGGAATAAATATTTTTAAACGTTTAACCAATATTTGAGTGGTCAGATACCCAATTTAAACTTATGACTTTAAAAATATTGTAAAATAAAACTCGGTGTATTTCGTTGTAAGTAATGTATACAGGATTTCACTTGTATCTAATAAGATTCCAGAATCATTTAAAAAACAAACGATATTGAACTTATCCTTTCAGGAATGTCAATATATTATCCTCAAGTAAGAAGAGCACTAGATAGCATACTTAGGCATCTAGACAAAGAAGTTGGGAGGCCAATGTGTATGACAAGTGTGCAGATGACCAATAAAGAGCCTGAAGATATGATCACGTAAGTAGCCAATTAATTACAACTAATTCAGTGCAGAGTTATTTTATACTTTAAATAAAATTGGAATGATATTTTATTAATAAAAAAAAAAGAAATTTAGTCTAGATTGCCACGTTTCGCTGTTACGTTTTAACTATTTAACATTTGGATGTTGTAAGCCGTCCAGAGTCTTGTCAAGTGGGTGGCCATAATAAATTTAGTAAATAACAATATTAAATAATAATAACAATAGCAATCATAACATTTTGCTCGCAAAGGTAGTGGAGAAGTTCCCCCAGGCATATTCTAGAAACTATCTGGATTCATCTGGCAACTTGACAAGTCCATTTAACTGGTACATCAGCTGCCCGTTAGTTTAAAACTGACTAGAGAATTATCTGACAATGAAACCCGAGTTTCATACCATAGAGCAGTGATGGCGAACCTTTTAGAGACCAGGTGCCCAAACTGCAACCCAAAACCCACTTATGGATCGTTGGGTGCCGGGTGGTCCTGGCCCATTGGGTGGGCATGGCTGCGGTGGTAACGGCAGACTGGGTGGGACTAAAAAGTTCAATCAATCAATTCCAACTTTGTGAGATCTTTTTTCCCCCGCGAGAAGTTGAAATTGATTGATTGAACCTATATTTTTTTTTGCACATGGCGGCGGAGGCTAAAGTGAAAAGGTTTTATAAAACCCAGCTGAAGGCCTAGGACTGGGGCAACGGCGCATGTGCCCACAGAGAGGGCTCTGTGTGCCACCTGTGGCACACGGGCCATAGGTTCGCCACCACAGCCATAGAGGATCTATAGCTTTTTAAAAAAGCAACCTTTAAAAAGCTGAGGCATGCAATCTCAGTCTGCCAGGAACATGAAGTCAGAGCCTGATCCTGTGAAGAAACTTTAGCCACTGGGACATCTAGTGTGTTTTGGGAGCTGCAGTCCACTGAAAACTAGCAATGAGGTAGCAAAACAATACGTTTGACCTGTGTGTTGTGTTCAGTCTTCCTGGGCAGGTGTGGTTATCTTTGCCTGGGCTTTGATTGGGTTCTCCTCTGGGATGGTTCTTAGGCCATATCGAAAACAAGGGACAAGAATGAAGTTAATCTGAGGGAAAATGATATTCACACACCTGTTGCCTATTCTTTTGTTGCTGTATTACAGAAGAAATTCCTGTTTCTAATTAACATCTCACTTTTGCAATGTCAGTTTATGTACATAGTTAGCATGCTAGTTCTTGTTACATAGTCAGAGATATAGTGAGTATAACAGCTGTTTTAACAAGGGTGGAAATCTGTAATCATTCCATAAACTTTCAGTTGACTTAATAAAAACATTGCTTCAACTTTTTTTCTTTTCTGTGGTCAGCGTGGTTTTTAATTTTACTGTTTAATGCAGGGGTAGTCAACCTTGGCTCTTTTATGACTTGTGGACTTCAACTCCCAGAATTCCTGAGCCAGCTAAGCTGGCTCAGGAATTCTGGGAGTTGAAGTCCACGAGTCATAAAAGAGCCAAGGTTGACTACCCCTGGTTTAATGTATTAAGCCATTGTTTCCATCGGGGCTTAATCATTATAAATATATAATTGCTTTTCTGTTAAAATATATAATTTCATAGTTGTAATTAAAATAAAATTCTTAAGTTGGTACGGATGCACAACCCATCTAGTCACTGTGAAATAAGCTATGTAATGTGATTCTCATTGACAGGGGTGAGAGAAAACCAAAAATTGATTTGTTTAGAACTTGTATCGCTGCTATCCCAAGACTGATCCCAGATGGAATGAGCAGGAATGACCTTATTGAACTGCTTGCAAGGTAGGATTAGCCAAGCTTTTACTCTGGAGTAAACAATGGTCCTCAGTAAGTTCCCTAGACAGCGCATTGTATCCTCAAGACATCCCTGTTTTATCTCTTTGTCAAATTTTAAGATAAAATTATTGTAATTTTTAAAAATGAGAGTGTGGAATATTTCAGTATCATCATCAGCTCTAAGAGTTCCTTTTAGCCCCCAGGTTGTCATTAGAAAATAATTATTCTTAGAAAAATCAAAATTACGAATGGTTGGGGATTCCTCAGATATTTGCCAAAGATCGATTTTTGAAATTATGGAACTATTCTGAAAAATACGTTACAAGCTAAAATATACATTCTACGACTGATAAAAACAAAATATTCTCCTTTTGCTGCTTTAAAATATAAAAGGTTAGCAGAGGGTATTTCACGATCAAGGCTCATCTCCAAATGTTGGCTGCTCATTAAAGTTTCACCAATAATCTTAATGTTGGGTTCAGGCAGATCTCAATTAATGAGTAGGTTCATAGAGGAGCACTTTTAACTCTTCATTTATATGGGCCTGCTCTATGCAGAGTTTTATAGTTTCAAATTGTACCTTGGAATTTGAATTGGATTTAAACAAGTCACAGCTTCATCTATTGTCTGGCATAGAGGGGTCTCAGAGCTGGTAAGACGTGCTAATCTAGGATGGCTGCAGGCAAAGCAATAGTAGTTGTGCTAGTGATACACAAAGTTTATTTAATTCTAAAGGAATAAGGATGAATAAAACCTAACTGAAAGTTAATAGTGAAAGGATAGGAGTTCATGCCAGGGAGTGGAAGAACTTGGGAAAAGAGTAGTCTTATAATTTGCTTCTAGTTTCAGGAGCAATTTAATCACAATTAAATCATCTTTAGGGGACTGGAGGCTAAAACATATAAGGAACGGTTGCTGGAATTGGGTATGTCTAGTTTAATGAAGAGAAAGACAAAGTGGGACATGATAGCAGTGTTCCAATATCTCAGGGGCTGCCACAAAGAAGAGGGAGTCAAGCTATTCTCCAAGGTGCCTGAAGGCAGGACAAGAAACAACGGGTGGAAACTAACCAAAGAGAGAAGCAACCTAGAACTAAGGAGAAACTTCCTGACAGTTAGAACAATTAATCAGTGGAACAACCTGCCTCCAGAAGCAGTGAATGGCCCAACACTGGAAGTTTGTAAGAAGAGACTGGACAGCCATTTGTCTGAAATAGTTTAGGGTTTCCTGCCTGAGCAGGGGGTTGGACTAGATGACCTCCAAGATCCCTTCCAACTTTATTATTATTATTATCTGCAGTACTGTATCACTGCTAAATGTGCATAATGCAAGTTCTGGCAAATTACCACCCCAATCCTGTATATTGCCTTTCATCTTCTTCAGACTTCAGACTTCTTTTTCATAACAAATATGCTAATTCTTCATTGTTGTCAACAGGCTGACCATTCACATGGATGAAGAACTGCGTGCCCTGGCTTTCAATACTTTGCAAGCATTAATGCTGGATTTTCCAGATTGGCGGGAAGATGTTTTGTCAGGATTTGTTTATTTTATTGTTCGTGAAGTCACTGATTTGCATCCCACTCTCCTGGACAATGCAGTTAAGATGTTGGTACAGCTAATTAGTCAGTGGAAACAAGCAGTCCAGATACAAAACAAGAACCAGGAAACTCAGGTATAATTATGCTGTGTGAATGTATGTATTTTAACTGAGTAATGGATTCCCACAAATGGGGGCATTATTTTAGATATGTGGATACGTGGAAGATTGAGCTTGTGCTTGTTGGTTGTATTCTTGCAAGTGCCTGACCTTTACCATACTGGACAACATGATGAAAATGTTGTCCCATGAGGTAAAATTGCCGATGAGGCTTTTATCTGCCCCTATGTATATTCAGAAAGTGTAAATACAAATGAATAGATCCCATTGATTTTAGTAATTTCTGTTTTTCACCTTTTAGCGTGGCATAGCCAATGGAAGTGCTCCTACCCTTTCCCTGGAAAGGACCCCTTATTCTAGTGTGTTCCATGTGGTTGAAGGCTTTGCGTTGGTTATCCTCTGTAGCACAAGATCTGCCACTAGGAGACTAGCTGTCAGTTGTCTTAAGGAAATAAGAGCTCTCTTCACTGTTTTAGACATGACTAAGGTAAGCAAATTGTCATGTGTGTCTTGTGTTTATCTTAATGCTGCCTTGACTTTGTCACGTATCAGATATTTGTGTTCTTAGGGTGATGATGAGTTGGCCATAGATGTAATGGACAGATTGAGTTCATCAATCCTTGAAAGTTTCATACATCTCACAGGTGCTGACCAGGTAAGATTCATTCTTTAGAAATCATGAAAAAATAACAAATGCTTAATGATTGATTAATCTTTTGTTTTACATTACACATGTACAGGTAGTCCTCAATTTACAACCGTTCATTTAGTGACCATTTGAAGTTACAATGGCACTGGAAAAAGTGACTGATGACTGGTTTCACCCTTGCAACCACTGCCACATCCCCATGGTCATGTGATCAAAATTCAGCCACCTGGGAACTGGCCTGTGTTTATGACAGTGGCACTGTCCTGGAGTCATGTGATCACCATTTGTAACCACCCCAGATGGCTTCTGACAAGCAAAGTCCAAGGGGAAGCCAGATTTTCTTAACGAATCGATTAATGAATCACATAACAACTGCAGTGATTGACTTAACAACTGTGGCAAGAAAGGTCCTCTTTCTTAACAACTGTCTTGCTCAGCAACAGAAATTTTGGGCTCACTTGTGGTTGTAAATTGAGAACGACCAATATTGCAAGCCTTGTACGCACCAAAATAAATATTGAGCACTACTTCTTAAATCTGAAAAAGCCTTTAAACCTATGCTAAATAAAGTCTTAATTGCTGTATTTACTCTTTCTCAGGATTACATGACTGGAGAGACCGTGTTCATTGAGAATTGTAACCCTAAGCGTGCTTTACAAAAGGCCACTGGACTTTGTTTTTTCTTGAAGACGCTTCGCTTCTCATCCAAAAAGTTTCTTTAGCTGAAGAAGCTTCTTGGATGAGAAGCGAAGCGTCTTCAAGGAAAAACAAAGTCCAGTTGCCTTTTGAAAAAAGCACCTTTGGGACAACCATGACCTTGGATGACTGAGAATCTCCATAGACATTGAGAACAGCAGATGCTGTTGACAAGGACTGAATGGGTGGGAAATGCAAATAGTTGCAGACATTGCTTCAAAAATGGGAATAGCCTGGCCCAGCCTCATTCCTTTTCTCTCCTGTTTCCCCCACCCCCCACTTTCTCTCACTTCATCAGTTTGGTTCATCACTTTCTCTTCATTTCCCTTCTAGTGCAACTATCCCTTCCCTTTCCCCACCTCAACATGCTGTTTTTTCCTTATATTTTACTGGTTTTCTTCTGGAAGGAAGGAAGAGTCTCTTTGCTTCTGTGAGTAAGAGAGAATGATTACTATATGCACGTAGGGAAATAACGTTATACGTGGTAGTTTATTTTACAGAGAATTAATAAATTTTAATCCGTAGCTACTAAACTGTGGCTTCAAGCACATGTCCATATCCATATTACAACGTTCACATATTTGCATGGGGGTGGGGTACTATAGAAGCTGGCAATTGTAGGCGGATAGGGTGGGAAACTTGATTTTTATCCATATTACATATTTCTCCCTTTCTGTATTCTCTTCGAAGGGTGATGCTGATGAAGTATTGAATTTAGGGTTGTCTTTCTTTCTGGTAGATACAATAATCTCTTTGAGTAAGGGACAGCTTACTTTGGCAAATGAAATTGGAATGTTGACTTTTCTTCAGTGCTATCCCTAATCCTCGTTTAAAACTGAAAATTCAGATGTCTTTTGTCTATATAATAGTTGTTATTGCTCAGTTTCAAGGAAGAATGCCATCAACCATAGGGGAGGGGGGCAGTATTTTGTTCCCCAATATTTCTGGCTTTGTGGACTGGCAGAGGAAAGAGGGGGTGGTTGTGCGCGAGTGGCTGGCAAACGTGTACACATGCAGCCCCATTTGCAGGAGCGGCGTGCATGCGGGCCTGCCAGTCATGTAAATGGAGTGCATGCGCACGCGCTCGCCCACTGCTCGCGCAAGTGAGAATGCGCGTACGCGATTGCCGGCTGTTTCTGTGGCCCAGTTTGCAATCCCCTCACGGCCCACATGAACCTTTATGCTATAGTAGACAGAGTTCCTCCAAGCTCTGGAATGAGATGCCTCAAGTATGCTGTTATCATTCTAAACTGAAATCTGAAGATACTTTGAAAATTGCACTTTAAGCTTCAGTCACGCTTTCAAGTTTAAGCTCGTGAATGGTTCATGGGAACGGGCAAGTTAAATCAAATCTAAACAAAGTATTACTGTAGAAAGCCAGGCTCTTGCACTTGGGATTTAATTAATTTTGAAAGATCGGGTTAACAATTTAGGGGGCGTTCCCTGGTATTTGTGTTGGCATAGAAAGCAGGTAACATTTTAATAAAATGGTATTTGGTATGTCATGACAGAACTTTCTGAACTAGCCTGATCTAACAATAGCTATGTATGTCTTGATTCTATTTATTTTTATTTATTACATTAATATGCAACCCATCTCACCATGACTTGGGAAGTCTACAGACGATGCAACGATAAACATAAAAACGATTAAAATGGAAAAGAGTTACCTCAGAGCTGAGGCGAAAGGGACTGACTGCACGGGAATGAGGGCTTCTTCTTATCCCCTCAGCCACTCCATCAAGGAGCAGCCCCTCCCCCATCCATAATGATGTATATGCCATTTTAGTGTGGGGCTATTTTTGAAGAGCTAATTCACTCCCATGCTGAAATAACTGCATTGATAACGTTCTGTAGTGCCTATACATTAAGCACAATTGTTTTGGAACAACTACCAGATTACTGTCTTTCCCCCCACTTTTAAGAGAAATAATCTTTATTTTGTACACTTATTTGTGCCCTCACCCTCAGAGATGTAATGATATCAATATCTTAATTGTGTAAAATTGTGAAAGGTTTTCTAGCCTTTTCTCCTTTTCTTGGAAAACCCCTGTGTTCCTATGTCATCTCTGCTAATGTTAAATATGATTACTAATTAGAATTAGTAAATCCTAACAAAATCCTAACAAGAGGGAGCATCTGTGTCGGAGAAGGGAACAGTAAAAGAAAAATCCATACGTTGCTCTGTAAACTGTGATCTGACTGAATTTACCTAAAAGAATATTTATTTTCATTCCCCCCCCCCCCCAAATATAGTACTTTGTGCTTGTTTTGCCAAATAAGCCATTTTTGTTTTGCAGTGGGAATAGCCTTAGTTTTATGTATGCCCATAGCTTCAGAGACCAATTTTAAAGCATTTTCGGTGAGCTAAATGAATTTATTTTTGTTTCCATACACAGACTATGTTATTGTACTGTCCCAGTTCAATAGATTTACAAACATTAATTGACTGGAGCTCTTCTCCTATCAGCCACCAATTTGATGTCGTCAGTCCATCACATATATGGATATTTGCACATGTGTCTCAGGGCCAGGACCCCTGGATTATTAGCCTTTCCAGTTTGATGAAACAGGAAAATCTGCCAAAGCACTGTCCCACCGCAGTGAGCTACGCTTGGATGTTTGCTTATACCAGGCTCCAGCTGTTGTCTCCCCAAGTTGACATAAAGTAAGTCACCCTTTAATACAACGAAGTACTTTCATGTATATGGAGGAAAACAGGCTGAAAAAAATAGCTAATATTTTAATTCAGTGAAATATGTACTATGAGCTTTAAAAAAAACCAAAGTGGGATGCTAAAGCAAAATTAGTTTTGCAATTTGCTATTAATTTATATTTTAATATTGTGTATGTATGTGTGTGTGTGTGTATATATATATATATATATGTAGGTCTTTGGTTATTCGGGTTTTCTCCCGCGTAAAATTGGAAGTGTCTTGGCGACGTTTCGACAAAGACACTTCCAATTTTACGCGGGAGAAAACCCGAATAACCAAAGACCTACATACAAACACCCGTGAAAACCTCAGAAACTGAATATAATACAGATAATCCTCATTTAGCAACCAAAATTGGGACCAGCAACTGCAAAGCGGTCAGTAAATGAAACAGCAACTGTGCTTTAGTTTTCATTTGCTTTACAGACTTGCCAAGGTCATAAATATGATAATTGGCCGTAAAGATATTTTCCATCACCACCATAAATGCAAATGGGCACTAGCACAGACTACCTATGTTGGATTTTTTACAGGATTCAGAGAAACCGCGATAAGTCACCCCTGTTGTTCCCTTGTAATAGAAACCATATTTTAGGAATACAAAGATTTAATTTAAAATCTTCTCCTAGGTCAGAATAATTATAGTAGTATACACATAAACCTCAGTTGTGATATCTTGCTTAAACATTGAGTCTCATTTAACCTTAAATACTCAATGCATTATAAAATCTTCTCCCTCAAACTTTTCATTCTTTTTTTTTCTTTTTTTCTTAACAGCAGCCCTGTCAATGCCAAGAAAGTAAATACTGCCATCAGCAGTGATTCCTACATTGGGCTCTGGAGAAACTATCTGATTCTTTGTTGCAGTGCCGCAATGTCTACACCATCTTCTGCATCCACAGGTTCCGTCAGGTGTTCCCCGCCTGAGACGCTGGCGTCTACTCCAGATAGTGGCTATGGCATTGATTCAAAAGTATGTTCATCCGGTGCATTAAGCAGTTTATATTTCTGTTCTTCTTAAGCAGTTTGGATTTCTTTTCTCCTAGATGAGGTGTATACAGTTAATAGAGTAGAGTAGAGTAGAGTAGAGTAGAATAGAATATGGATAGACTAGGCTAGGCTAGACTAGGATAGGATAGAATAGAATAGAATAGAATAGAATAGAATAGAATAGAATAGAGCTGGAAGGGACCTTGGAGGTCTTCTAGTCCAGCCCCCTGCTCAAGCAGGAGAACCTATACTATTTCAGACAAGTGACTGTCCAGTCTTCTTAAATTTCTTGTTCATTTATTGAAAATAAATTTCAGAAATCCAGTGTTGTTCCCGCAGCTTTTGAAAATCAAAAGATGTATTTGTCAGCGCAGGAAAGCTTAGATAGAGCTACAATGTTTTAAAGCCCCAGTTGTTATTTTTCTTCATAGAAATGATTTATTATATGTAGTTTTCCTGTAAAATGATGCTTGAATCTTTTTCTTATCTGAAATCTCATTTTGTCATACTTCATTTTATTTTATAAAATAAAAGAATCCCTAAGGCTTTGGTTTCAAGCTAATTCCATTTGACTGTCAGTTAAGCTGTCGGTTTTGTTAGCGAAGCTCCAAATTGTATTAGAAATGATTGAGTTACTGTTTGGATACACAAGCTCTCAAATAAGCTGGTCTGTAGAGGAAATAGTCAAAGCTGAATCCAATAATTTTATTTGTTTTATTTATCCAATTTAGGTACTGTCCATCTCACTTAGAGAGACTCTGGACAGTTTATAGCTAAAAGCATATAATATAAAATAGAATAGAATATTCTTTATTGGCCAAGTGTGATTGGACACACAAGATATTTGTTTCTTAGTGCATAAGCTCTCAGTGTAGCTACAAAGAACTAAGGTGATAAGTCAGGTACAAACAACACGTGATAAATCCTAAGATACCCCTAGGACAGTGGTGGCGAACCTATGGCACGGGTGCCAGAGGCGGCACTCAGAACCCTCTCTGTGGGCATGCGCGCCGTTGCCCCAGTCCTAGGCCTTCAGCTGGGTTTTATAAAACCTTTTTGCTTTAGGCCTTCGCCGCTGTGCACAAAAAAAAGGTTCAATCAGTCAATTTCAACTTCTCACGGGAAAAAAAAAATCTCGCAAAGTTGGAATTGATTGATTGAACTTTTTAGTCCCACCCAGTCTGCTGTTACCACCGCAGCCACGCCCACCCAATGGGCCACATCCACCTAATGGGCCACACGTCTCTAAAAGGTTCGCCATCACTGCCCTAGGAGAAAATAGTAGGAAAAATGAGAAGACAAGAAAGATGAGAAGGATAATAGCAATACAGCCCTACTACTACTGCTACTACATCTTTCGGTGTAAGACAGTACTGTGGGGAGTCAGGTGCCTAGAAGAGTTGATGGCGTGGGTGGAACCATAAACCATATAAAAAATATCTCAGTAATATCAGAGCCAAATAAAACATGAAGATACTGTAGAATAAGTTAAAAAGTTAAAATACAAGGGGACTTTTTCAAAGAAGTAACACCCCCCCCCCCCAGGATTGCATGCCATTCTGCAAGCCCCATATGTGCTAGCAGAGCCAGGTCTTCACATCTTTCAAAAAGGTCAGGAGAGTTGGGGCCCACTTCACCTCTGGTGGGAGAATGTTCCACAGGACAGGGGCAGTGACAGAGAAGGCTCTCTTTCTGAATTTCACCAGTCAAAATTCTTCAACCGACTGAGTCCATAACCTACCTGCCTGGCTGTTGGATGCATTAATTTGATGGCATCAACATATGCTTGATAATCATAAAATTTCATTTCTGACCCAGCATGATAACATGAACAGAATCGGTAAATATTGGTACATTGGAATGGAAATTATAGTTTGTTCCTAGTTTTCCGATTACAAATGCAGGTTAACTCAAGCGTGACATGGTTTCTTTGCAGTTACTTGGTTTATGTGGTTTGTTTTATCTATCCAAGGCTCTAAATCTAAACAATTCACAGAAATGTAAGGTAAAAAGGACAGCAATCAAGATTTGATCAGAAAAGTTATGATCGTTTTGCCACAGCAATGTGGGGGAAAAAAAGTTAAAAGGGGGGATGGGGAGCAGAAGTCAAAATGTTTTGCCAAGTTAATTAGTCTCATTTTTCTCAATCTGTGGTGCTGCCTGTCAGCACTTTTGACTTCCATCAAAAGTGTACGTATATCAAGTATATGAAAGAGTGGAGAAGTTTATTTCAATCAATATATACAAACTTATTGAAGGAATGGTTTTATACTTCAAGGCGGCTTTCATGAGCAAAGCAAGTGGTATAACATCTATTTTATAATGTGATAAAATAACCCTATAATTGTAAACGGTGCTTTAAAATAAGTATTGTCCCTATTTCAATATTCGTCACTTATTTCCTCTTCCAAGAAGGGGATTGTTTTCTATGTTTCTTCAAAGTTTTACATTTTTAACCATGGTTTGTCTGTAAATTTAGAAAAACAGATTTTGATTTGATTTGTGGTCCTGAGAGAGAGAGAGAGAGAGAGAGAGAGAGAGAGAGAGAGAGAGAGAGAGAGAGAGAGAGAGAGAGAGTAGTGCATAGTATGCACCATGCCTCCTAGCGCCTCCCTCACCATTAGTAATGCCTTTTGCAGTTATGTGTAAGCTTAAAAGGGGTGCAGCATCAGAGCTTATTAAATCCTATCAGGATTCTCTTCGCTTGATGGATGGGATTGAGTATGTACTGAGGAAATCTAACTTTTTTTCCAAGACATAAACTAAAAGCCATTTTCTGAAATATTTTTTTAACTGAATGAAAATGAAAATTTTCACAATAATATTGTGTCATTTTCCACAATAAAACTTGGTAAAAACGTGAGGCAATTAAAACCAGTAAAATACGTACAGTATATATGTTATCTCCTTAATGTAAAATGTTATGAAAAGAAGTATAGCTGGATGCAAAAAAATAAATAGATAGATTAAATTATTGGGTTTCAGAATCCTCTTAAAAGCTGTTTAAGGAAAAATAATTGAAGCAGAAGATTTGGGAAGAACTGTTTATTGAAATGTTTTATGGCACCATGATTCTATGCACCTATTCATAAAATATGAATCAACAAAGTCAGTATGTAATTTTTGGCTTATATCTATAAATATATAGCTTTTGGAAAGAAAATCATTTCTTCACTGGGCTTAATTGATTAATATGGTAAAAAGGAAAAACATACAGCAAGATGTTACGAGTGAAATAAAGCCAACATCGGAAATACCAGACATGTTCATAACATTCAGATAACTTGTGAAACCTTGTAGACCACAGAATCTTCGTACGTGCAAGGATGCTTTATAATTCTTCCTACCTGTCCTTAATTTTTTGAGCATTATTGCTGTTTAACCTGACTCCAGTCTGATTATGATACTAAAGTGAACTTCGATGCCATTTTTTTTTGTTTCCAGATAATTGGTGTACCATCCCCTTCATCCTTGTTTAAGCACATTGTTCCAATGATGCGCTCTGAGAGCATGGAAATTACAGAATCCCTTGTGCTGGGCCTTGGCAGAACTAGCCCAGGAGCTTTTAGGTAAATAAATGCTTTAAAAGTATCTGTTTTTGCTGCTGACCTGAAATAAAACAAAGCACAACATTCCCATCTTTTGGTAAAACTAATGTTGTTTTTCCTAGTGCTAAATAGAATGCAAATAAACACAAATAATAAAGTGAGTGGGAAAACTCTATAATCGACAGAACTTTCTGGTAGCTGAGCCAAATCGCTTGGCAACACAACTTATCTCCTTTTGACCCCATTAAGTCATGATAATTCTTGTTCAAGAATTACACATTGTGGGAGTTTCTTCTCACATTGATAAGAAATATTGGCAATCCTAGGTTTGTATTATAGATTTATATGTATGATTTTTTAAGGAGGTGTCCGGTGGTACCCCAACTTCACAGGACGGGATGGTTGAGTGAGGAAGGGAAGTAGGAAAGAGGGAGGAAGGAGGAGTGGTGGTAGAATGGGAGGAGGAAGGAGTGGTAAGTGGAAGAGGGTGGTGCGGGAGGGGTACACCGGACACGTCTGTGAATGTTTTGTTTAGTTTTATTCTCTTTGGTTGTTATTGTGATAAAAGATTTATGTTTTTGTTTTTTAAATGAAAAACAATAAAAAAATTTAAATTAAAAAAAAAAGAAATATTGGCAATTATAAAAACAGCCAGCATATTTTTAGTTATCCACTTTTTATAAAAGAGATACGTTTCCAATCCCTTTCATCATAAAAATGGAGAAAATTGGGTTTTTTCGTTCTGGAATTCCTGTATGGTAATCTTAACCTTCCTTCTAGTGAATATTACTAGGCATAGCGCTGGGAAAATTGAGAAGAGGGAAGTCAAACATTTGTCCTCTAGGGCGGGGGTCCCCAACCCCTGGTCCGTGGACCGGTACTGGGCTGCAGCATGCCAGCAACCGGTCCGCACAAACAAGCAAAGCCCTATCAGCAGGATGCAGGCAGCACACAAAACCACGCACTCGCCGGTCCGCGGAAAAACCTCTCACCACGGAACCGTTTCCTGGTGCCCAAAAGATTGGGGATCTCTGCTCTAGGGGACAAACTCTGCTTGTGGTCCCAAATCTAGAGTAGGAAGCATCTAGTTTCCTTCATAAAGGAAGTCTGTCCAATTTCTACCCCATAATGGGTTGCTCCAGGCTTTGTGTGATATATCAAGGACTGCACGCCAAACTAGATGGACCAAGGATATATCTTGAGGGGTATTTGAGGAAGGGGTCTTAAGGGTCTGTAAAACTAAAGGTAAGCAATGTGCATCACAAAATCCCACCACTTTATCAGGGGATGACCTCACCCATTCTAAGGAAACGCTGGAATCTCAGTATTTAAAGTTATTATTTAAATATTCTTCTGCTATGTATTTCTTATGAAAAACATGCACTTTGGGGAAAAATTGAATATGTTCAGTTGTTTATTGACAGGGATTATAATGCCTGTTATATATTATTAGTAAATTCCACAACTGTACTTAACATTTTACATTTCTATAGTTATGTGTGTGTGTGTGTGTGTGTGTGTGTATGAGGTTGATATCTAAATATGCGTGTAATATTTAGAAATACAATTATGCGTATAATATTTAGAAATACAATTATTAAAGTATTACCAAACTGATTTTTTAATTATTACACAGGGAATTAATAGAGGAGTTGCATCCTATAATTAAAGAAGCACTTGAAAGACGGCCAGAGGTAATCACTATTTTAAAAACTGTTTTGAGTACCCAGTGATTTCTGCATTTCTAATTTAGTTATTAAATAAAAACCTTAAAATTTGTGGCACATCAAGATTTTACACAGTGGCCTTTTAGGTATTTGAAAACTCCCTGGTTGGGAAAGAGGACATTCAGTACAGGTAGTCTTTGACTTAGTGACCATTCAAAGTTACAACGTCACTTTGACCATTTCTCACATTAATGACCTTTGAAGCCTCCTCATTGATCATGTGATCGAAATTCAGATGCTTGGCCGCTGGTTCGTACTTATGACAGTGGCAGCGTCCCAGGATCATGTGATCACCTGTTGCAATTTTCTGACAAGCCGAGTCAATGGAGAAGCCGGACTCACTTAACAACCAGGTTACTAAGTTATCAACTGCAGTGATTCACTTAACAACGGCGGCAAGGGAGGTCATAAAATGGGGCAAAACCCACTTAACAACGGAAATTTTGGATTCAATTGTGGTCGTAAGTCGAGGGCTACCTGTACTTTGGTGGAAGACCTGCAGGAATTCCAAGCCTAGGTTTGGAAGCTGAAAAAAAACCCTCCAGGAAGACAGCCCTAGCAAATCAATGTTAGCATAATTACCAAGGAAATAGCATGGATATGCCCTTGGAAACAACAGGAGAGCAGTTTTATGTCAAAGTCAGTAACAGCATATAGGACTGGAGTGCCCAAGAAAAAGATAAAGGAGGCCTCAATTTTATTGACCCAGACCCAGCTGTGATTTAATAGGTTTTAGTTTATCGCAGAAGGCTGGTGGGGGATTGCCCAATGTTGATTTCTACGTTTTTGTTTCAATCTTATGCCTTATAACGATGCTCAGAATTACATGATGGGGAGTTTGCACATTTTGTGATTTAGAAGTTTCCAGTAGAGCTTTTTTTTTTTTTTTTTTACTCTTTATGAGCCACACATAAACCCAACGTGTACAGTATTTTGATCTGTTGTGAGAATTACTGTATACGTGGTTGAATTTTCACATTTACGTTGTCCAATAAAAGAATTGCACAATATTTGTTTAAATGGTAAGATTAAATGCATTGTTCTAAAAGAAGTCTTTTTCTGCCTCCAGTGGAATTGCATAAGATTTATATTTCCTTTACTGTCCATTTTGCTAATGTATTTAAAATAAGGCCTTTATCTTGGTAGAGATTACGTACATTAAAGTAATAATAGTCTACAATCACGTATAAATATATGCGTGTCTAATATTGGACCATAAGAAAGGCTGAGCGCCAAAAAATTGAGGCCTTTGAACTATGGTGCTGGAGAAGACTCCTGCAAGTCCCCTGGACTGCAAGGCGATCAAACCGGTCAGTCCTAGAGGAGATCAACCCTGACTTTTAGAAGGCCATATCCTGAAGTTGAAACTCAAGTACTTTGGCCACCTAATGAGAAGGAAGGACTCACTGGAGAAGGGCCTAATGCTGGGAAAGATGGAGGGCAATAGAAGAATGGGACGACCGAGAATGAGGTGGCTGGCTGGAGTCACTGAAGCAGTAGGCGTGAGCTTCAATGGACTCCAGAAGATGGTAGAGGACAGGAAGGCCTGGAGGAACGTTGTCCATGGGGTCACGATGGGTCGGACACGACTTCGCAACTAACAACAACAACAAATATTGTTCTACTGGTAAAGGAGAATATTTGTAGCTGAGAGATGAAGAGCGATCCTTGGTGCTTTCCGAGTGTGATTGTTTTCTTGCAGACATTTCATTACCCAAACCAGGTAACATCATCACTAACATTGATGTTACCTATTTTGGGTAATGAAACGTCTGCAAGAAAACAACCAAGCTCAGAAAGCACTAAAGATCCTTAATATTATTCTGGCAGGAAATAACACGTTTATGATTTAGCTTTTGAAATTCCCATTTTGGCAAAAATAACCAAATTCATGCAATAATTTATCAGTTTTCCAAAACAAAGCATCATATTGTTTATCTTTGCAAACAGATGAAAGTTAAATGTCCAAACTGGTGTGTTATGATGTCAAATATCAATATAGCTTTACCATGCTGTTCTCTTTTAACTTCTTCAACAGAATATGAAACGACGTAGGCGGCGAGATATATTACGTGTGCAACTTGTAAGAATATTTGAACTGTTGGCAGATGCTGGTGTCATTAGTCACAGGTAAACAAATCAATTTTTATTCAGCTATACATCAGCAAAAACAGGTAAGTACAGTAGTGGCCAAAATTGTGGAAACCTTTTGGGAAAAGTGTATTTTTGAATTTTGATGGCTAATATAACACCACTTTTTTTGGAGTAGTACCATAAAATTATATATCAATGGAAAGATAATTTAATCAAGAATGTAATACAGCAAAGTTTGTTCAATTATCTGTACTGTATTCTATGAAAAGTTATAGCCAAATAACCAGAAAAAAGAAGCACAACTTGCTTAGGTTGATATCAGGAAGCTTTCCTTCATCTGATTGTAGCCAATGAGAGTGAGTGTTTAGAGAGCCAATCAAGTGTCATCTTGTTTTGGCAATGAGCCAATCAGATCACAGTAGGATTCAGTGATTGATGTTGCCCAGTGATTGACTGGTTGCCCAGAAAGCGATGTAAAATGGTATTATTAAGTGAACAAGGCTACAGTTATAAAGAAATTAGAAGAAAAATTGGTGGAAACGTAACCAAAGGTGGCATTTCTACTGTACACTTTTCCCAAAAGGTTTCCACAATTTTGGCCACTACTGTATATTATCTAAGAGTGGTCTGCAGAAAACTACCTTAAATACTGTGCTGATATGCTGAAGAGGATCATAGGACATTATTATTTTTTTGATTTATATCTCACCTTTCTTTCATGTACTTAAGGCAATGTGCAAAATATTCCTCCTTCTTTGTTTTCTCCCTACAAATCTCCCCAATGAGTAGGTAAGACTGAGACAAACTAATGGCCCAGTGTCACCCAACAAGCTAAGGGTGATTTCCCTGATGTTAGTCCAGTTAATTACAATGACTTTTATCCACTCGCACATCCTCTATATTAGAATTATATCAGCATTATAGAGCACAAATTATGGAGTAGTTCCTCTGATTCAGTGTTTCTCAACCTTGGCCAGTTGAAGAAGTGTGGCTAATTCTGTGAATTGAAGTCCACTGATCTTAAAGTGCTCAAGGTTGAGAAAAATGGATTGATTCGGCTAGCATTGCTATAGTGGCTCATATCAAAAAAATTACAGAGACACATATAGCCTGAGAGTTTATACTAATATGTCTTTCATCAAAATTCCTCCCTACCAATTGCTGCTGTTTGTTCCTACAGCAATTGCCCTCCTCCCAAAGGCATTTATATTTCAGGGACTGCTTGTGGATGTGATGCTCATCAGCTCCTACTGCTGATGGTCCATTGCCCCTTTGTGCAATGCCCAACATCTTTATTGGACTTTATTTTATAAGAAGATGGGGCTTCCCGCTATAAATAAATCCCAAGAAGCAACCACTATAAATAAGCCCGAGAAGCAACTTGGCTTCCATACGCATCCCTAGTTTCCATCCAGGAAGGCCATCTGAGGAAATATTTCATCCAGTGAGTTCAATTCCTCTCTGTTCTCTAGGAGATAGATGAGCTCAAATATTTATTTATTTATTTATTTATAATTGG